>NC_083435.1:22949032-23026532 GCF_020745735.1 Hemiscyllium ocellatum | reverse complement strand
TCTCTCTCTCTATCTACTCTCTCTCTATCTCTCTCTATCTCTCTCTCTCTCTCTCTCTACCTCTCTCTCTGTCTCTCTCTCTGTCTATCCCTTTCTCTCTCTCTACCTCTCTCTCTCTCTCTCTCTCTATCCCTCTCTCTCTTTATCTCTCTACATCTCTCTCTCTCTCTCTACCTCTCTGTACCTCGCTCTCTCTCTCTACCTCTCTCTCTACCACTTTCTCTCTCTCTCTATCCCCTCTCTCTATCCCTCTCTCTCTACCTCTTCTCTCTCTCTCCATCTCTCTCTATCCCTCTCTCTACCTTTTTTTCTCTCTCTCTCTCTCTCTCCCCTCCCTCTCTCTCTCTCTCTCTACCCCTCCCTCTTTCTCTCTCTCTCCCTCTCTATATCTCTCTATCTCTCTCTCTGTGTGTCTCTGTCTCTCTACCTCTCTCTCTCTCTCTATCTCTCTCTGTCTCTCTCTCTCTCTCTATACCTCTCTCTATCTCTCTCTCTCTATCTCTCTCTACCTCTTTCTCTCTATCCCTCTCTCTATCTCTCTCTCTCCCCCCTCTCTCTCTCCCTCTTTCTCTCTCTATCCCTCTCTCTCCACCTCTTTCTCTCTACCTCTCTCTATCTATGTCTACCACTCTCTCTCTCTCTCTCGCTCTGTCTCTATCCGTCTCTTGCTCTCGCTCTCTCTTCCCCCAACCCCCCCTCCTCCTCACACCCCCCCCACCTCCCCCAGCCCCTGCCTCGCTAACTCTGGACCTAGACACGGCTAACCCTTGGCTCCTGGTTTCCGAGGACCGCACCAGTGTGAGGCTGGGGGATAAAGAGCAGAAGGTGCCGGATACCCCACAGAGGTTTGACCGGGGAGCGTTTGTGCTTGGCTCCGTGGGGTTCACGTCCGGCAGGCACTACTGGCAGGTGGAGGTGGCTAACAAGAGGTGGTGGGGAGTGGGGCTGGCCTCAGAGTCTGCGCCCAGGAAGGGCGAGATTGACCCCACGCCCGAGAGTGGCTTCTGGACCGTCTGGCTGTTCCCCCGGCAGGGCTGGGTGGCCCGCACCGCCCCGTCGCTGACCCCCCTCGGCCTGGACGCCGGCCCCAGGAAGGTGGGAGTCCTCCTGGACTATGGGGCCGGGCAGGTCTCGTTCTACAATGCGGACAACATGTCCCATGTCTACACCTACACCCACCCCTTCACCGGGAGGCTGTACCCCTTCTTCTGCCCCGGACCCAACGACGACGGGTCCAACTCGGCTCCCCTGAGCATCTGCGGTGCCAGAGGTCAATAGATCCCACCGTCCCAACCGTTTCTGCCTCTCTGGATCCCACAGGTCCGTCCTTTCGGGGTTCCCAGGAGGGGAGGTTGGGGGGAGGGGGGGTAGGAGAATGGGGGGTGCAAAAGAGACACATAGCGATTCCTCCAGCGAGGGGGAGGTGGGGTGGTGTCAATGCTGAAAAGACCACCTCCAGGATGGGGGTTGTCTGGAGCTCTGTGGCGTTCGGGGCGTTCCATTGCAGAGAGCTGGGCAAGTTCACCAGCCCTCCTTGAGCGAGGACGTTTCTTCATTTCACTGCCAAATGGTTTACCCTGTACTCTGAGACCGCCCCCCCCCCCCCCCCCCTTTGCTCTAGACCCCAGCCCCTGCCCCCTTCCCTCCAGTGAAGGTAACCATCCCAGTCTCGTTGGAATTGTATGTGCGTTTTACAGAAATCCTTTCTCGACCAGGCCCGACCACTGTCAGGCCGTGGGACTGGGTGGTGTGGAAATGTCCCCAGTTGGACTCCAATTGGAAAGTTGGTGGGGGGGGTGCGGAGAGGAGTGGTGGGGTGGGGGGGGTGGTCGAAGAGAGAGTGAGAAACGAGGTGGGAAGGCGGGTGGTCGGGAACACCAATGGAAGTAGTTTATGACAGGAACGTGAAGAGGTGCTGGAGGTCAGAACAGGAGAGGGGTTCCCAGTACGTGTAGAGAAAAGACGAGGCAGGGACAGTTGCTGGACCCGAAAGTCTAGCTAATGCGCAGGGGTTTTCAATCCCAGCCCTGCAACGTTGCTGTAGAGAGAGATACCTTCTGTAGACTGGCAGGTGGAGGCGTGGGGTTGGGGGTGGTGGGGTATAGAAGGTTATGGGGCAAGGAGAGAAAATAGCCATCCCTCTTAGTCAAAGGGTCAATAACCGGGGGCTTCGTTTTAGGGAGATGGGCAGGGGGCATTTCAGGATTACAGATTTCACCCAGAGGTGTTTCTGAAATGCAGGGTAGCTGAGACTGGAATCTTTGCATCCTTTAAGGAACGATTGAACTCTAGGGAGAGGCTGAACAGGCTGGGGCTGTTTTCCCTGGAGTGTCGGAGGCTGAGGGGTGACCTGATAGAGGTTTCTAAAATCATGAGGGGCATGGATAGGGTAAATAGTCAAAGTCTTTTCCCTGGGGTGAGGGAGTCCAGAAATAGAGGAGGGGCAAGATATAAAAGAGACCTAAGGGGCAACTTTTTCACACAGAGGGTGGTACTCTGGAATGAGCTGCCAGAGGAAGTGGTGGAGGCTGGTACAATTGCAACATTTAAGAGGCATCTGGATGGGTATATGAATAGGAAGGGTTTGGAGGGATATGGGCCGGGTGCTGGCAGCTGGGACTAGAGTGGGTCGGGATATCTGCTCGGCATGGATGGGTTGGTCCGAAGGGTCTGTTTCTGTGCTGTACGCCTCTATTACTCTATGAGCACTTGCAATGCCAACGCATTCAAGGCTCTGGGCCAAGCGCGGGGGAAGCAGGACCGATGCAGATTTAGTGTATGGAAATTGGGGGGAAGAAGGTCTCAACAGGCAGCATCAGTGCAGAGAAGTGAGCTCTCTGCACAGATGCTGCAGACCTGCTGAGCTTTTCCAGCAATTTCCGTCTTCGTCTCTGACTTCCAGCATCCGCGGTCCTTTTCGGTTGATTTAAGGGCGGGTTTATCTCGATGGACTGAAGGGCCTCGTCTGTACTGTGCAGTGGATTTTAAATTGGAACCGTCCCGTCTGGAACCTAAAGCCGCTCACTCGGCCTAATAGCAATGGGCAGGCTCGTGTCCACTGTAGTAAAAGGCTATCTGGCTCACTCATGTCCCTTTGAGGAAGGAGATCTGCCGTCCTTCCTTGGTCTGCCTGACACTTGACACCAGAGCCACAGCGATGTGGTTGACTCCGAAATGGCCGAGGGAGTCATTCGGTTCAACGTTAAAGAGAAACGAGTGTGAATAGGTGCCAACCTTGGTCTGTGGATGAAGTCTCCAGTAGCTGGTGAAAAGCCGCAGGGTGACTGGAGGGAGGCAGTGGGCAACTTGAGCCTGAGGTGTTAGAGAATTTGTGGGCGGCACGGTGGCACAGCGGTTAGCACCGCTGCCTCACAGCGCCAGAGACCCGGGTTCAATTCCCGCCTCAGGCGACTGACTGTGTGGAGTTTGCACGTTCTCCCCGTGTCTGTGTGGGTTTCCTCTGGGTGCTCCGGTTTCCTCCCACAGTCCAAGGATGTGCGGGTCAGGTGAATTGGCCATGCTAAATTGCCCGTAGTGTTAGGTAAGGGGTAAATGTAGGGGTATGGGTGGGTTGCGCTTCGGCGGGTTGGTGCAGACTTGTTGGGCCGAAGGGCCTGTTTCCACACTAAATGATCTAATCCAATCTAGAATAGCGGTGGGACAGACAGAATGACTGAACAGTAAAGCCCAGATGCAGGACAATGGCCCCTGTGTGCATTTAAATACCGTAGAGCTTAGTTAAAAGGCTTGAAATGATGACGAACAGGAGTGAGGAGGAAGAGGAAACATATTGCTGAGGGGTTAGGAACCAGTGGCAATGATTAATGTAATCAAAGATCAATGATTAATGTAATTTAGAGTTACACCAGGGAGCGGGGCAGATTCCTTCACACTTTCCTGATACAGGGCTACAATCCAAATAAAGTTTGGAGAAAGTGGGATGAGGAGAAAGGATTTAGAGGCATTTAGGAACCAGGTTATAAAATATAAATAGAAATATAAATTCTGGACTGCATAGTTTGTATTGACTGCTCTGTATCGATGTTGTATTTTTAACGTCTTTGTATGTATTCAGACTCTCTACACTTGAGAATATACCACACTGAAGGTGTGAACCCATTAAAAAAAACAGAAACATGTGTTGAATTTTATTATTTGCTGTTATTTTGCCGCATTTCAGTGTTCACAAATTTCAAATCGTTAACGCAGAGAGAAAAAGACAATTCATTAAGTGGGCAGACCAGCATGACCCAGTTTGAATAGACACTTCTGGAGCCACTCCTCACAATTATGATGTGCAACACGTACCAACCATAGAATCCCGACAGTTTGGAGGCAAGCCATTCAGCCCATCAAGTCCACACTGAACCCCCCCTGCCCCGCCCCGAATCTCAGACCCTATCCCTGTAACCCTGCACTTCCTGTGGCTCACCCCCCTAGTCTGTACATCCCTGGACACTACGTCCCATGCACATAGAGTCATTGAGATGTACAGCATGGAAACAGACCCTTCGGTCCAACCTGTCCATGCCGACCAGATATCCCAACCCAATCTAGTCCCACCTGGCCCATATCCCTCCAAACCCTTCCATCCAGATGCCTTTTCAATGTTGTAATTGTATGAACCTCCACCATTTCCTCTGGCAGCTCATTCTGTACACACTGCTGTCTGAGTGAAAAAATTGCCCCTTAGGTCTTTGGGAGGAAACCGGAGCGCCACGCAGATATAGGGAATCTGATGTTGCAAAGTCCACATTGACAGCCGCCCAAGGGTAGAATCGAACCTGGGATGGTAGGAGGTAGCAGTGCTAACCACTGACCCAACGATGGGTACAACTCATTTAAAATCCCTCGATACTTTAATCTTGTTCTCGTTTGGAACAAAAGAGTGATTTGGCATTCACCGATCAAGTACAGAAAATGCACCTCTGTAGGACTGTACCATTTGTACATCCATCAACTGGAATCCCAGAGGAACTGGGAGGTGGGTGTGGGGAGGGACGTGGGGAGGAAGGGCTGGGCAATTCATCAACAATGTTACCTTCTCGTGGTAATTGTCAGTGTTATCCTGTAATGTTCGATGTCTCAATAATGCTTCCCACAGGACTCTGTACAAAGTGCCTCTTGTTGAATGTTTTCCTTCTCGGCTTGCAGTAGGTATTGATAAAATGGCCGATTTTGATCATCAGTGATGTCACTGCACAGTCCTGCATCAGAGAGCACAGGTTCGAGTCACTGAGCTACTGGCTGGTGGTTACAAGTGAAGGGCTTGGGATTGATGCTCGTGAGTATATAGTAAATGTAACAACAAAGCCAGGCAGACGGATTTTGGTTAGTATCGCCAGGTACTTTTTTTTTAATGAGAAAGAGGTCAGAAAGTTGTCTGGACATTGACTTAAATGCAACATTTCTAAGACAATGTTAATGAACAAAATGGTTTTGCTGGTGAGTTTAGGACAGGCAGAGTAATCAGGCCGGGGCACGAGTTTAGTTTTTACTTTAGATTGAAAGAATCAAGTTAGTTCAGGGCGACCAGTCAGAAATAATTTCCAGTTTAAAATCTGATTGAAGATTTGTAGCTCGGGTATCCATTGTTGTGGTTCTGCTCGCCGAGCTGGAAGTTTTTGCTGCAAACGTTTCGTTCCCTGGCTAGGGAACATCATCAGTGCTGTTGGAGCCTCGTGTGAAGCGCTGCTTTGATGTTTCTTCCGGTATTTATATTGGTTTGTTCTTGCCGCTTCCGGGTGTCAGTTTCAGCTGCAGTGATTTGTATGTGGGGTCCAGGTCGATGTGTCTGTTGATGGATGTTCTTGCCGTTTCCGGGTGTCAGTTTCAGCTGTAGTGGTTTGTATATGGTGTCCAGGTCAATGTGTCTGTTGATGGAGTTTGGGGATGAATGCCATGCTTCTAGGAATTCTCTGGCTGTTCTCTGTCTGGCTTGTCCTATGATAGTGGTGTTTTCCCAGTCAAATTCATGTTGCTGGTTGTCTGCGTGTATGGCTACAACCACAGGGATGCCAACACAGCAGACTTCCTAGCAGCACTAGAAAGCACACTCAGGAACAATGGACTGACAGAAGAGACACAACAAACAGTGAGACAAACGGTAGTACCCATGATGATAAGAAAACGACATACACATAACCTCAACACCAAGGAGAGGGAAGCACTGAAAGCACTGAAAAATGACAAAAACATAATCATACTACCGGCAGATAAAGGCAGAATGACGGTCATCCTAGATAAATCAGACTACATCAGTAAAACACAACAACTACTCGCAGACACCAACACCTACCAAATGAAGGATTCCGACCCCACACCACAACTCACCAATAGAATAAACAACACACTAAGGAATCTACAAAAAAACGGACAGATAACCAAAGCAGACCAGCAAAGAATGAAACCTGAAAGCAACAACACCCCCAGATTCTATGGACTACCCAAAGTACACAAACCAGACATCCCACTCAGACCCATAGTATCACTACCAGGGACACCAGCATACAAACTGGCCAAAGAACTACAACAAAAACTGAAACACCTAGTCAGCGGATCCAAACACTCCATACAATCAACACAGGAATTCTTGGACGTCATCAGGAATACACACATAGACAAAGAAGAAACCATGGTATCATTCAACGTGACGGCACTGTTCACTTCAATTGACAAAACCCTAGCCAGAGAAACAATAGCCAACCTACTGGACATACATAACAGAACACAGGAGGCCGAACCTATCAACAAGGACGGCATACTTAAACTACTAGACCTGTGCCTCACCACACACTTTACATTCAACAATCAGATATACGAACAAATCAACGGAACACCCATGGGATCACCAATCTCGGGACTCATAGCAGAGGCAGTTATGCAAAGGTTAGAACATACAGCCATGCCACAAATCCAACCCAAACTCTGGGTCAGATATGTTGATGACACCTTTGTAATCATCAAAAACACAGATATAGAAAAAACACACCGAATCATCAATGCCACACTCACAGGAATCCGATTCACACGAGAAGAGGAAAAGGATAGCCAACTCCCATTCCTAGACGTGTTAGTAGAGAGAACACCCAACGGAGAATTCACCACAAGGGTACACAGGAAACCAACACACACAGACCAAGTCCTAAACTATGAAAGTAACCACCCCAACACGCACAAACGAAGCTGCATCAGGACACTATTCAAAAGGGCCACAACACACTGCAGTACACTAGAACTGCAAAAAGAGGAAGAGGAACATCTACACAAGGTATTCGCCAAAAACGGATACCCACGCAACTTTATCACCAGATGCCTAAGAGATAGACCGAGGAACGAGGACATGCCACAACCAAAAGGACTAGCCACTCTACCATACGGCAGGAGTGTCTCAGAACTGACAGCCAGACTACTGCGACCCTTAGGACTCATAACAGCACACAAGCCAACATCCACGCTCAGACAACAACTCACTAGAACAAAGGACCCAATATCCAGCATGAGCCAAACTAACGTAGTTTACAAAATACCATGCAAGGACTGCACAAAACACTATATAGGACAAACAGGAAGACAGCTAACAATCCGCATCCATGAACATCAGCTAGCCACAAAACGACACGACCAGCTATCTCTAGTAGCCATACACTCAGACAACTAGCAACACGAATTTGACTGGGAAAACACCACTATCATAGGACAAGCCAGACAGAGAACAGCCAGAGAATTCCTAGAAGCATGGCATTCATCCCCAAACTCCATCAACAGACACATTGACCTGGACACCATATACAAACCACTACAGCTGAAACTGACACCCGGAAACGGCAAGAACATCCATCAACAGACACATCGACCTGGACCCCACATACAAATCACTGCAGCTGAAACTGACACCCGGAAGCGGCAAGAACAAACCAATATAAATACCGGAAGAAACATCAAAGCAGCGCTTCACACGAGGCTCCAACAGCACTGATGATGTTCCCTAGCCAGGGAATGAAACGTTTGCAGCAAAAACTTCCAGCTCGGCGAGCAGAACCACAACAATAATTTCCAGTGCGCGGAAGTTCGAGGCTCGGGGTGTTTGTATGGAAGCCCTCAAATATTTCAAGCTGAGAAAGTTTAAGCCATCAGAATTGTACAAGGTTCAAGCCCGGGAGATTCCAGTTTGGAAAGGAGTTCGAACAGTTTAAGTGAAAGCACCGCAGGTATTAGTGAAGGGATGGCAGGTGAATAGGCAAACATTACACGGTCTGGGATTGTGGGAGAGGACTCAAGGCTTCTTACTGATGGAATGGTGAAGGAGGCTACTTAGTCCTTCAGACTGTCAACTCTCTGGTACAGCCAGGTTAAAAACAAGGACTGCAGATGCTGGAAACCAGAGTCTAGATCAGAGTGGTGCTAGAAAAGTGCAGCAGGTCAGGCAGCATCCGAGGGGAACAGGAAAATCGCCGTTTCAGGCAAAATCCTCTATTCCTGATTTTGCCCAAAATGTCGATTTTCCTGCTCCTCGGATGCTGCCTGACCTGCTGTGCTTTTCCAGCACCTTTCTAATCTAGACTCTTTGGTACAGCTGCCTGATAAGATCCCCCTTCCCTGTTTATGTTTAGAAAGAAAAAACTCTCAGAGAACATGGACATCGATGGAAAAGGGGGCAGTGTCTGAGAAGTGAGCCTGTTTGAACAGAGACCACATTAACCAGATCGGGTGGAATTGACAAGCTGTTCATTACAAGCCATACCGCTGGAAGAGAAGCTGACTAGGCTGAGACAGGACTGACCGTCTGGACAGGGAGATCAAGGGTTCTCTTCCCTGAGTTGAGAATCAAGCCAGTTTCTATAGGAATACTCACAATGATCCGAATTAAAAATAGGAAAAATACAATGGTCTTGATAATCAAGTAATCCAGTTATGACAGTGATAATCGCAAAGCAGTTATCATAGAGTCACAGAGATGTACAGCACAGAAACAGACCCTTCGGTCCAACCCGTCTATGCTGACTAGATATCCCAACCCAATCTAGTCCCACCTGCCAGCACCCGGCCCATATCCCTCCAATACCCATCCAAATGCCTCTTAAATGTTGCAATTGTACCAGCCTCCACCACTTATCTGAAGAATGTCCTGAATCTAGGTACAATGACGCATTAATCAGTCTTAAATGGGATCAGGAGATTTCAGTTGGCCTCGAGGGTAGGTGAGAATGTCCCTTTTTTTTGGCAGTAAGGTGTTTCCATTGTTGCTCCCCTGTGAGCGAGGTATGCTGGTGCCTCCCCGTCTGACCTGCCCTTTGTGTGGCTTTGGTATCACTGGGTTACGATTGGGTCCAGGAAGCTTATAGTCAGGTTGTATTGGGAAGTGTATTCCCTGGTCCGTGAGTGACTGTGGTGGTGTCTGGGATTTCCCTTGTCAGCCTGTTTGGTCAATGCTGAGACAGATTGGGTGCTCCAGGTATGGTTTGGACAGGTTTCTGCGTCCTGTGTGCGGCCACGCTGGGGTTAGGCAGGGTGGCAGCTGCTTGGCCCCAGTTGGACTACAACAGAGTTGCTTGCTAATCCATTTCAGAAGTCAACCAGCTTGCCCTGAATCTGAAGTCAAATATAGGCCAGATCGGGTGAGCTCTTTCATTTTAATGATCCATTAATGTCGCCATTAAATGTGACAAACCAGAGGTCACACATTGGTTAGCACTGCTGCCTCACAGCAGCCAGGGAGCCTGGCTTCGTTCCCACCCTCGGGTGACCCCCCCCCGTGTGGAGTTTACAATTCTTCCCGCGTTTGCGTGGGTTTCCTCCCACAGTTCATACCTGTGCAGGTTAGGGGAACCGGCCATGCCCCAGAGCTAGACTAATCAGTCATGGGAAAAGTGGAGTTCTAGGGTCTGGCTGCGATGCTCTTCAAAGGGTCAGTATGGTCTCAACGGGCCGAAAGGCTTGCGAGTAGTTGTAAGGAGAGAAATGCCTCATTAAATGGACTGAGGCAAAACCTCGGGCAGACAGAAAAGTCGCTTATCTTTACACGGGATAGCTCCCTCTTCCGCACTTTCCAATCCTGCTTCACACACGACAAATAAAGCAGATGTCTCTCGGCGTCTCTCGGTGTAAGGTCAAATTCACCCAGTCAGCAAGCAATTTTACCCCAGATAACACATAGAACAGTACAGGAATGGGCCCTTCGGCCCGCAGTGCTGTGCCTAATGTAATGCAAAATTAACCTAATCCCTTCTGCCTGCCTTTTTGGTTTATATTCGGTGAAAGTGAGGGCCGCTGATGCTGGAGATCAGAGTGTGGCGCTGGAAAAGCACAGCAGGTCAGGCATCGTCCGGGGAGCAGGAGAGTGGTCCTTTGGTAAAACCCATTGGTCTATATCCCTCCATTGCTCCCATCCTCATGTGCTTATCTAAGCATCTCTTAAATGCCCCGATGACATCTGCCTCCACCTGCTACCACATTTATATTACAAAGAAGAGAATGCTGTTTCATTAGTCTATAGCTGGCTTGGAGATGTAGCTCAAATTGTATAAAGATCAAGTAGCCGTGCAGTTACAAACAGAATAACACTGGTCATTGGATATCTCTCATCCACTGTGCTCCCTGAGTTGCTTGTCTGAAGGACAGAATGATACAGGCACATTGACATAAGTCAACACAAGTTAGGGAGAGACTGCTTTCTAACTGCTCCGCCCCTCCAGAGAATAATCTCAGATTCTGAAATAAGGTATTAGCATGTTGAGATACTGGCAAAAGTAATCTGCAGTCAGGCTGCAGGCATGGTGGCTCAGTGGTTAGCACCGCTGCCTCACAGCGCCAGGGTCCCTGGTCTGATTCCAACCTCGGGCATCTGACTATGTGGTGTTTGCACATTCTCCCCGTGTCTGTGTGGGTTTGCTCCAGTTTCCTCCCAGAATCCAAAGACATGCAGGTCAGGGTGAATTGGCCGTGCTAAATTGCGCCATAGTGTGAGGTGCATTAGTCAGATGGAAATGGGTCAGGGTGGGTTACTCTTCGGAGGGTCGGTGTGGACTGGTTGGGCCGAAGGGCCTGTTTTCACACTGTGGGGAATCTAATTTAAATGTTTTCAACAGCAAATGGGAAAAGGCACCACAGAAAGCTTTATATTCACTGGCTTGGCTTGGCCAAGAGAGAGGGTGTGGAGGGGTGATAATGAAGTGGGAGAGTTGGGTGTGGGGTGTGTGTGTGGGGGGGGGGGTGATAGTGGAGCGGTGGGGTTTGGGGGTGGGGTGTGGAGGGATGATAATGAAGTGGGAGAGTTGGGGGTGGGGTGTGTGTGTGGGGGGGGTGATAGTGGAGTGGGGGTGTTGGTGGGGTGTGTGTGGAGGGGTGATAGTGGGGTTTGGGGGTGGGGTTGAAGGGGTGATACTGAAGTGGGGGGGTTTGGGTGTGGAGGAGTGATAGTGAAGTAAGGGGGTTTGGGGGTGGGGTGTGTGTGGGGGTGATAGTGAATTGGGGGGTTTGAGGCATACACACACACATACACTAACACACACACACGCACACTCACACACACACGTATATACATACACTAACACACACACGCACACTCACATACACACGTATATACATTCACACACACACACACATGTATATACACACACACACACACATTCTGAACAATCTGACCAAGTTGTTAGTTAAGTGCAACGATCAATCCATTTGTGGGGAACAAGGCACACCATTGCAAAAGCCTGATATATCAATGCCTTCTGAAATTCTTCCCGTTTTAATTTCCATTTACCTTCCTCCTCCTCAACACCGTTTTGCAACCTCTGTAAAATTTCTTGTGTTTTGTTGCTGCCTCTTTGTGATCAGCCATGATCGTGTTGCATGGTGGTGCTGGCTCAAGGGGCGAGTGGCCCACTCCTGCACCTATTTCCCATATTCGTTTTCTCTGCCCCCCCACTGTCTCCTTCCATGGCCACCTTAGGCTGTCTTTCTTATCAATGTCTTCTATTCACACCCAAGTGCCTACAGAGATCCTACTGCCTCTACGTTGCTTGTAGTGTGAAGGTTTCATTTAGCCCTTACAGTTGAAAAATGGACTGAGTGGTCCGTGGATGTTGGGTTCATCCTCTGCGTCATCTTTGAACAAGTATGTAGCATTGTCACTCTGGTATCCTCTGACATCACTCCTACACATAAGGAAGATTGGAAGATCCACATCTCCTCCACTTCCATCCTTCTGTGTTCTGGTGGCTTCCGAAATTTGGATACAGCAAACCCATTTAATAACTCCTCCATTGTCAAACCACCTTCCTGCTCTTTCACTATGACTTGAGTGTGGGCCCCCTTGATAAAGACAGCTGTAAATTTAACACAAGATGCCCCCACCCCCCTCCCTCCCTCAACAGTGCTGTCCTTTTTACAATGGGGAGATGCGGGTGTTGGACTGGGACCCTTTAACTACACAGCATCAACATCGACATCACTAGTTTCCAAATTCCACTCTCCACCACCAACTCACCCCACATCCAACCCTCCAACCGCCCACTTGACCTGTCCCACCCATCCATCTTCCTTCCCACCTACCTGTCACCGTCACCCCCCTGCATCTACCTATAACCTTTCCCTCTTAACCACAAACCCAATGGTCCAGTACACTCTATACTGCAAACTAATTGAACAAAACCAATTGGTGACAGCAGCTTAAAAGTGGCTCTGTAATAACAGTTAAAGCATTTCAATGGGATGTAACAAATTTGAGTAGGCCTAGTTTCCTCTCTTCCTGGTGGTGGGAATTGAATAAAGATTTGTCCACTTGTTGTCTCTCACTGTGTCTCACACCCGTGCACACATAACTGGGGAAGAAAAAGCATTACCGCAGTTAGGTGGTAGCGTGGGGGAAAATAAATATATTTAAAAATGTAAATAGACCTGTAGCTTCGGGGGTGACGGTGCACTTCACTCACTGCAAAGTGAAAGTGACACTTAGAGTCATAGAGATGTACAGTAAGGAAACAGACCCTTCGGTCCAACTCGTCCGTGCCGACCAGATATCCCAACCCAATCTGGTCCCAGCTGCCAGCACCCGGCCCATATCCCTCCAAACCCTTCCTATTCACATACCCATCCAAATGCCTCTTAAATGTTGCAATTGTACCAGCCTCCACCACTTCCTCTGGCAGCTCATTCCATACACATAGGCTACAGAGAGGAATACAGAAGAGGTCCAGCTAGGCCTGTCTCAAAACAGGAGAATTAGCTGCATTTTCCAACAGAGTTTCGGGCACCAAGATGAGATTGTTGTTAGGCAGTGGCTAGATGATAAAGCAGAGATAGAGAGGATGTTTCCTCAAGTGGGGGAATGTGAGATGCCGTGTGAGGCAACGTGTTTGCGGAAGATACACTTCTGATGGCTCAGCGCTCTGCAATGAACCTTCGCAGCTTAAAATCTTACTTGTGTTGTCTCCCGAGCACACTGCCATTCTCCCTCCTTCCCAGGAGGACGCTGAGGGAATCCACCATCCTCAATGAGTGAGTGGTGCATCAGTCAGCGCTCAGAGTCGACACCATGTGCTCAGCTTCACCGCGGCTGGGTCAGGATCGAGAACACCTTCGGGTGGTTTGTCTCAGCTCCCAAGGCTGTGTCCACACTCAGCACTCCCTTATCAAACCGCTGTTGCTTTCAATTCCTGGTCATTGTGGTATTTCACAGAATGGATCTCCTGCTCTGAATATCAGGGGGAGGGCTCCCTTAAACAAACTATGGCTGCAGTTTCTCAGTTTGGTTTTTTTTATTTGGGGGGGGATAACTCGATGTACAGAACAGCTGCATTGATCTATCACCTTTCCCCAGCCCCACCCCCCCCACCCTCCTATTTATCTCTCAGCCCCCTTTCCCCCCAAAGACATGAAGAGCCTGTGCCCGAAACATTGACTCTCCTGCCCCTCGGATGCTGTCTGCCCCGCAGTGCTTTTCCAGCGACCCCCTTTTTTGGACACTGACTCTGCAGCCCTCACTGTCCCCCTGGGCTGGGACAGAGACAGAGGTCACGCAGCAGCAGATTACAGCCCTACAGGAGCGTTTAAAAATCACAAAGCTGCTCCTTCCCCCCTTGTGAAGGTGATCTGACAGCTTGTGTTGTTAAATAAACCTGTTGGACTGTACAAAAGTGGGGACTGCAGACGCTGGAGATCAGCGCCAAGGTTAGAGTGGTGTTGGAAAAGTACAGCAGGTCAGGCAGCATCCCAGGAGCAGGGAAATCCAGGAGCTCTTCATCAGGAATGAGCTATTGGACTATAACCTGGTGTCATGTGACTTTGTCCTCCTTTTTCACTATCTTTGCCTGCAGAAAACACTTTTAAAAATAAAAGTCCATTCCTACCTTAGCTGCTGGTCTCTCCGCATTTTGTCTGTTTGTTTCCCTGATTTGTTTATTCCCCCCCCCCCCCCTTTCAACTCCCCTACATCTAGCCTGACCCTCAGTGGGTTTCCTGGCAATGAAAATTGCTCTATACGTGGAGTTATCCCCCCCACCCCCAAAAAAAAACCAAACTGAGAAACTGCAGCCATGGTTTGTTAAAGGGAGCCCTCCCCCTGATACTCAGAGCAGGAGATCCATTCTGTGAAATACCACAATGACCAGGAATTGAAAGCAACGGTGGTTTGAACAAAGGGAGTGCTGAGTGTGGACACAGCCTTGGGAGCTGAACGAGCTGAGACAAACCACCCAAAGGTGTTGGCCCCTCCCCCAAGTCCCTCCTCCCTACCTTTTATCTTAACCTGCCTGCCACCCTCTCCTCATTCCTGATGAAGGGTTTATGCCCGAAACGTCGAATTTCCTGTTCCTTGGATGCTGCCTAACCTGCTGTGCTTTAACCAGCAACACATTTTCAACTGTGATCTCCAGCATCTGCAGAGCTAATTTTTCACCCGAAGGTGTTCTCGATCCTGACCCAGCCGCGGTGGAGCTGAGCACATGGTGTCGACTCTGAGCGCTGACTGATGCACCACTCGCTCATTGAGAATGGTGGGTTCCCTCAGCGTCCTCCTGGGAAGGAGGGAGAATGGCAGTGTGCTCGGGAGACAACACAAGTAAGATTTTAAGCTGCGAAGGTTCATTGCAGAGCGCTGAGCCATCAGAAGTGTCACCTTCACTTTGCAGTGAGTTATTTACATTTGTAATATATCTGTTTCCCCCACAGAGGGGCTGCCTAACTGCGGTAGTGCTTATTTTTCCCCAGCACCCATGTTGTGTGTGTGTGCAAGTGAGAGACATCAGGTGGACTAATCTTTATTCAATTTCCACCACCAGGAAGGAAGGAAACACAATGGGCAACTTAGCAAAGAAACTCATGCAGACACAGGAAGAACATACAAGGCTGGAGTTGAACCTGGGTCCTTGGTGCTGTGAGGCAGCAGCGCTAACCACAAAGCCACAGTGCTGCCCCATACAAAACATTCGCCACGTCCCATTGAAATGCTTTAATTGTTGTCACAGAACCTCTTTTAAGCCGCTGTCATCAATTTGGTTTGGCTCAAGTTTGTTTATATTCCAGAGTCCCCTGGAGCATTGAGTTTGTGTTGAGGAGGCAGAGATTTGTATTGTTGCAAACCAACTGTTAAATGTTTTGAAAAGATCCATTTCCGACCCTTTGAAGTCGTTATAAATGAAAGGTGACGATTTCAGCTGCTCGGGGCACGGCTTCAACTGCCGATTGCAATAATTGGATGCATCTTTTTCGAATTTAAGTGGGGTGGTGTTGAAATGTCACATTGTTCATCAAACAATGCTGTGGGCAGTTTGGAATGACTGCAGGCTCATGTGTAAATACATAGCAATCAGTAAATGGTAAGTCTAATTCTCAGCGCAAAAGGCATCAGTGTGCTGGAGCAGCTGTGCACTCAACATTTCTTGAAAATTCCCTCCTTTTCTTTTGTTTGCATGTGACTGTCATAGAGTCATACAGCACGGACACAGACCCTTCAGTCCAACTCGTCCATAATCCCAATTTAAACCAGTCCCACCTGCCTGCTCCTGGCCCATATCCCTCCAAACCTTTCCCGTTCATGGACTTACCCAAATGTGTTGTAACTGGGCTCACATCCACCACTTCCTCAGAAGGTTCGGTCCACACACGAACCACCCCCTGCGTAATTAAAGTGGTCCTTCACATTCTTTTTCTTTTAAAAAAAATCTCTCCTATTACTTTAAAAATGTGCCCCCTCAGTCTGGAAATCACTCCCCCCCCTCCCAGGGAAAGACATCGACCATTAACTCTATCTATGCCCCTCATGGTTTTATAAGCTTCTGTCAGACAGCACCTCAGGATAAAACATCTCCATGCTTATCAATAATGAGCATATGCTAACACAAGGCAGCGGAGCGAGCACTCTCTACCATCACTCTCCCACAGCAAAATACAATCAGCAAAGTCAGGGAGGCGACAGTATTGGAAAAGTCTCTGAGCCGACATATGCATAGAAGTTATGCTCTGACACTTTAAGCCATTATTATTTGATGAAGCGAATTATCTGAAATGTCGAATTTATTCAGCTGTGATGTTTGCCTCATGCTCCCCCCCCCCACCCCCTGAACTGGTTTAAAGTCAGAGTTGGCGTCTTGCTTGCAGTTAAAATGCAAAAAGGCTGTTTGTGAGATTATCCCTGTTTTATGCAACTCTGCTTCCCGTGGGCAAAAATCAAAGGGGAGAATCGAGAGAAGCATCTTAATTCGGTTCACTCAGAATTGATCTCTTGGCAATGTGCTCGCTAAACGCATGGGGTGGCTGCAGGTTAGTGAATGCAGCCTGGCCTCTGAGCATTCACAGAGAGAGGAAGAAAGAGGGAAATATAGCGTGAAGATACTGTGGCTTCAAGAACGTATTTTGTCCTTTTTTCTAAAAGAGAGATTGAATGACAGGTGCCCGGCAATCTGTAAGAAAGCAAACAACTTCTGAGGTTGTTAGTTTTTTCAAAGGTTGGTACAATAGAAGCAGCCTGAATGGGTGTGGCTGGAGGTCCCACCCACAGAACAACAATTTTTACTTTTTTTTGTTTTTCAGTGGCAGAAGCTGCTGGGATTGTGAAAAGGCTGCCACATCTCCTTTTGCTACAGCTGAAAACGAGAGTTTGCTCTCTTTCTCTCTCTCAGAATTGCCTTTTGATGTTCTTTCCTCCTGGATTGGAGAACCGCATGTGAGAATCTGACTCTGAACTTGCCTTTTGCCAAGATTCTGCTTATGGGTTGTTGTTATATTTGAACAATTAATTAGTGATAACTACTGTGTCTATTATTTTGCTAAGTTTGAATTAGGAGATTCCAACTCCTCTTTCTTTGTTTATTTTGTTATAGTGGATGAATAAAGTGCTGAAAAATGTGTTGCTGGAAAAACACAGCGGGTCAGGCTGCATCTGAGGAGGAGGAGAATCGGGCATGAGCCCTTCTTCAGGAATGAGGCTGGTGTGCCAAGCGGGCTGAGATAAAAGGTAGGGGGAAGGGAATTTGGGGGAGGGGCACTGGGAAGACGATAGGTGGAAGGAGGTGAGGGTGAGGGTGATGGGCCGGAGAGGGGGTGGGGGCGGGGAGGTCGGGAAGAAGATTGCAGGTCAAGAGGGCAGTGCTGAATCAGGGGGTTGGGACTAAGATAAGGTGGGGGGAGGGGAAATGAGGAAGCTGGAGAAATCTACATTCATCCCTTGTGGTTGGAGGGTTCCGAGGTGGAAGATGAGGCGCTCTTCCTCCAGGTGTCGTGTGGCCAGGGTCTGGCGATGGAGGAGGCCAAGGGCCTGTATGTCCTTGGCAGAGTGGGAGGGGGAGCTAAAGTGTTCAGCCATGGGGTGGTTGGGTTGGTTGGTGCGGGTGTCCCAGAGGTGTTCTCTGAAACATTCCGCAAGTAGGCGGCCTGTCTCCCCAATGTAGAGGAGACCACATCGGGTGCAGCGGATGCAGTAAATGCTGTGTGTGGAGGTACAGGTGAATTTGCGATTTGAATACAGTGTGTTTTGTTTTAAATCTGAAAGTGTGACCAATCGAGTTGAATATGGAATGCAACACCTTACACTTACCTGTAAAATAAGAAAACGTTCAGGGTCAGACTATCTGCTTTGAGGGGGTTTGGCCTGGTCTGTGGCAAAGTCACTTGGCATCTAATACAGGGCACAGCAGGAGACAGAGACCTCCATAGACTGCAGTAGCTGCCCAGATCCAGTTGCAGGATGAACAAAGCACCTCCATACAAAGATTGAACTTGACATAAGAAGATACCAGAGAATAAGGACCTCAGTCACGTGAACAATTGGACAACCCTTCCTCAAAGCATGGGTGATATTAATCAGAGTCGTGAGAGGTCCTCACAGAGCAAGTCAGGACACACTTTCTTACAGTGACCCACCAAACTGACCTGGCAGGGAAATAGGGAGCTTTCCGTATAGGGACGGTTGTGAGGAAATGGAATGCATTAACCTTGGAGCAGTGAAACCACATACCATTGGGACTGAGACGTTGGCTGTGGGAGTGAAGAGGATTGGAAAGGATCCATTTTCAGACCAACTCAGCCCTTTCTTTCGAAGAGCCCACGCACTGGTGAGATACCAAATGGTTTCCTTCTGAACAGTCAGATAAGGCCTAACATTAGACATTCTTCCAGCAGCTGCTAAACAATCGTCAGTGTGAGAATAGACATGCAAATAACCCAGTTTAAGATGACCAGTTGGGCTTGCGATGTAGAGTTGACATCGACCCAGAGTGCCATCCTTCAGAGAAAGAAACGTGTCTGGGGGATTGTGCTTTTTGACTTGAAGAGGAATGGTGCAAAAAAATGTCTCTACCGCATTCTCTGTAGCAATGCCTCAACCAATCAGGTTTGACCTTTCAACCAATCAGCTCCCTTTACTCACGCAGTAGGACTGATCGGGGATGCCATTGGCCCTAGTAGTATTATCGCTGGACTGTTAAATCCAGGTAATGTTCTGGGCGAATCTGTGTGCGGATCCCACCAAGGGAGATGGTGGAGTTTGAATTCAATAAATCTCTCGAGTTAAGAATCTATTGGTGACGATCAGTCCGTCAATGACTGTTTGGGGGAAAACCCATCTGGTTCACTAATGTCCTTCAGGGAAGGAAGCGGCCATCCTTACCTGGTCTGGTTTACACGTGACTCCAGACCCACAGTGATGAAGTTGACTTCAGGTAATTAGGCTTAGGCAATAACACCGTCATCCCATGAATCAATAAAAAAAGAGTTACTCCCATTGAAATTTGGTATTCTTATGTCCATACGATGTAGAAGCTACAGTCCATGGAGTCTGTGCTACTATTCGGGGCCGATCTGATAGTCTTCAACTCCACTTTTTGGCCTTTTCCCCATAGTTCTTGATTCCTTCACTGATCAAAAATCTGTCGATCCCAGTCTTGGGCATTTTTAATGACCCAGTCTCTGTGATAAAGCATCCCTCTGCGAGAAGGGATTTCCCCCTCACCTTTTAAATGTGTGACTCTTTGTTCTGAGGATATCCCATCTGGTCCCAGGCGTTCCCACAAAAAGGGAAACATCCTGACTGCAGCTAAAGTGTAACTTGCCCTAAAAATCAGTAAACCCACGTCTTGTTCTTCTATAGATTACTTACAGTGTGGAAACAGACCCTTCGGCCCAACAAGTCCACACCGACCCACCGAAGCGCAACCCACCCATACCCCTACATTTTACCCCTTAACTAACACTACGGGCAATTTAGCATGGCCAATTCACCTGACCCGCACATCTTTGGACTGTGGGAGGAAACCGGAGCACCCGGAGGAAACCCACGCAGACACAGGGAGAACGTGCAAACTCCACACAGTCAGTCGCCTGAATCGGGAATTGAACCCGGGTCTCAGGCGCTGTGAGGCAGCAGTGCTAACCATAGTTCAATGGGTGCGGGTGCAACCCACTCAGCATCTCCGAATAAGACTGTCCCTGCTGTCAGCTTAGTGAATCTTCTCTGCATTGCCTCCAGTGCCAGATACCTTTCCTTAAATAGTGATCCCAAACAGCTATTCCAGCTGGAATCTGACCCGTTGTTACTCCCTAATTTTAACCCCCAACTCCTTTAAAATGCAGGAAAACGCCCCATTTTGCTTTCACTGTTCCCCACCGGTGGTAGCCTTTTTCTGATTCATGGTTGATGACTTATTTAAATTGCTATAAATTCTGCGTCTTATAATTCTGCTCCACAACCACCTGATGAGGGAGGGGCGCTCCGAAAGCTGGTTCCTACAAATAAACCTGTTGGACTGTAGCCTGGTGCTGTGTGATTTTTAACGTTGATTTATCGTTGCCACATTCACCTACGTACAGTGGAAAGATCATGCCATACAAAGTGCTTCAGGGTGTTAGGACAGAGCGCGGGGTACAGAGAATGTATGCAGAGAGCGAGGTAACATTCAGCACCATTGGCCACCCCTCAGGTAGGGAAGCAGCCCGTGTCTAAATGCTACAAGACCTGTTTGGATTAACAAGTGGCTACTAACATTCAAGATAGACAGGCAATGATCATCTCTAACAGCAGAGAATCTAACCACAGCGCTTCGACATTCAATGGAAGTGTTATCATTCTTTTTCCCACTATCAACATCCTGGGCAGGGGTTACCATTAACCAGAGACTGAGCTAGACCAGCCGGACAAACGCTGCGTCGAGTAGAGCATGCCAGAGGCTGGGACTCCTTCAGCGAGTAACTCACCTCCTGACTCCCCAAAGCCTGTCCACCATCTACAAGGCACAAGTCAGGAGGGTGATGGAATACTCCCCACTTGCCTGGATGGGGGCAGCCCCAACAACACTCAAGAAGCTCAACACCATCCAGGACAAAGCAGCCCACCCCCCACTGGATTGGTGTCACACCCACAAGGATCCCCTCCCTCTCTCTCTGACAATCCGTAGCAGCTGTGTGCATCATCTACAAGATGCCCTGCAGACATTCACCAAGAATTCTTAGACAGCACCTTCCAAACCCACAACAACCTCCCCCTAAAAAAAACAAGAAGTTGAGGACAGGTCATTGGATATATCCGGACTGAGACAGCGGGATTTCTAATTAGTAAAGGGTTCAAGGTTATAGGAATGCAGCAGAAAAGGAGTGTTCAGGGTTAACAGGTCACATTGAAGATGGAACAGACTTGATGGATCAAATGGCCTACTTCTGTTCCTGTATCTCACAGTATAATGGACGAGGACAACAAATACATGGGAACTCCTTCATCTGCAAAGTTCCCCTCCAAGTCACTCACCATCCTGCCTTGGAAACAGTGCCCTGGGGTCCCAGTCCTGTAACTTCCTCCTGAACAGCATTGTGGGTCTACCACATCACAGGGACTTGCAGCGGTTCAAGATGGCAGCTCACCACCACCTTCTCAAGGAGCAACTAGGGACCGGCAATAAACCCATCCAGCGGTGCCCACGTCATATTCATGAATCAAAATGTAACTGCTTTCTGTTTCAGTTCCTTAGTGGAGCACCGTGTGTTGGAGCTACTGTCTGTTTTGTTGCCACTTCCCGTTTCCCTGTATTACACCATCAAAAGACACGAAACCTCTTCCTCGTTCCCTTTTCTCTGCTGTGGAAGTGGACTGGCCCACGTTTATCTGCCAAATCCATTGTAGAAACGGCCTCCTGGGCTCTAACACTGTGGGCAATTGAACATGGCCAACTCACCTAACCTGCACATCTTTGGATTGTGGGAGGAAACTGGAGCACCCGGAGGAAACCCAGACACGAGGAGAACGTGCAAACTCCACACAGACAGTCGCCTGAAGCTGGAATCGAACCTGGGACCCTGGTGCTGTGAGGCAGCAGTGCTAACCACTGTGCCAACCACTGTACCACTGTGCCACCGTGCCTCCCACCTTCTCCAGATCCGCTTCAGAGATTTGCCTGTGAGTTTGTGGGCTGCCTTTTTACATGTGTATCTCCAAATTAAATACAAATTCTGAACTTACACTAGAGAAGGACCAAAGAGTCTGAGGCTAGTTCATTTGGGCTGCTAATAGATTCTGGATATGGATTACATCTGATGGGCAGAATGTTCTGTTATTGTATTACTTGTTGGTCAATACCAATAGTGTATATGGGTGGCTCAGTGGTTAGCAATGCTGCCTCACAGCCCCAGGGAACCCGGGTTCGATTCCAACCTTGGGCAACTGCCTGCGTGGAGTTTTCATATTCTCTGCGTGGGTGTGCTCTGGTTTCCTCACACAGTCCAAAAATGTACGGGTTAGTGTGAATTGACCATGGCTAAATTGTCCTGTCATGCCCAGGGGGAAATGCAGGGTTACAGGGTTGGGGTGGGTCAGGCTGGGATGCTCTTTGGAGGGTTAGAGTGGACTTGCTGGGCTGCTCCCACCCTGGAGGGATTCTATGGCCTAACCTTTGTAGCTCTTGGAAACGCAAGGCTGTGGATCTAGTTGAGAGATCAGTAGGGATCAAATGCTTTTGGTAACTCAGCCAAGCTCCCACCTGCCCCATGAAGGGAGAACTCACTTCTCGGTCAAAAAACAAGCTCCATTTCCCTCTTCTCTCTGACCTCCCTTGGCTCATGTTCAAATGAGTAACGTTTTGATCCAATGCTTGTACTGGTTCAATTTCAGCTCAATGGTAACCCCCCAGGCCATTGGTAGTGAGGGATTCATTGAGGATAATACCATTTAAAGTCAATGGGCCAATAGTTAGATCCTCGCTTGTTGAAGATAGTCATTGCCTCACACTTGTGCACGGCGTAAATGTTCCTTGCCACATCTTCTTGCTTCATGTTTTCAAGCATTGCTAAAGCCTCCTTCCTCCCTAACTCCGCAAACACCTCCAACCCCATAACCTTATCAAGATCTCCAACTCTGACCGCTGCAGTGTCCCACATTTGGTGACCCCATGTTCTGCATCCTGCTGCCCTCCCGCCAAGTTCTGGAATTCCCTCCTCAAAGCTTTACTGACTCCCTGTCTGCTTTATCCAGGGAATTTCAATGGCTTAGTGGTATTATCGCCGGACTGTTAATCCAGAGACCCAGATAATGCTCTGGGTGAACCCGGGTTCAAATCCCAGCCATGGCAGATGGTGGGTTTTGAATTCAATAAAAATCTGGAATAAAGAATCTAATAATGACCACAAATCCCTTGTCGATTGCTGGAAAAATCCATCTGGTTCACTCATGTCCTTCAGAGAAGAAAGCTTACATGTGGCTCCTGACCTAGTCTATGACTCCATTATCATCACTGAATGTGCCATAGTCAACATCCTGGGGATGACCATTGACCAGAGGCTGAACTGGACCAGCTATATAAGTACAGTAGTGGGTTAGAGACTGGGGACCTCACATGACAAGTCTGGATTCCAGAAAGCCTGTGCGCCATCTACAAGTGACGGGTGTGATTGAATACTTTCCCAGTTTCCGAGATGGGCGACACTCCAACATGTATGAAGCTGGGCACCATCTAGGACAAAGTTAACTGGCACCCCATCCACCACCTTCAACATTCACCCACTCTCAGGCACAAAGTGCTCCAAGGTGCGCACAGTAACAGACGCAAGGGTTCTTCGACTAACCCCTTCCACACTCGCGACCAACTGCAAGGACAAGGGTTGCAGACGGAAAGGAATACCGGTCCCTACAATATCCTCTCCAAATCACACACCATACTAACTCTGAACCATTTTTTATCAGCCTGTTCAGGACGTGTTATTGCACACCTCGGGAACGCTAACACTGTGACTTGGAACTGGATCACTGTTCCTTCAGTGTCACTGAGTCAAATTCCTAAAACTCCCTCCCTAACAGCACTTTAAACATAGAACAGTACAGCACAATACAGGCCCTTTAGCCCTCGATCTTGTGCTGACTTTTTTTTTATAGATATTTTTATTGGGAATTTAACATTTTGACAAATTTACAAAAATAAGCAGAATTTTCAAGCACAAACATTAATATAAAAATAGATCTTAAATATATAATCATCAAAATTCAACTAATCCACAATCATCCAGAGTGTATAGTTGAGTCGCTTACATCCTTCAAATAAGAGAAAATGTTCTCTAATACACTCATAACAGTATGATTAAAAGGAAGCTATTTCCAAACAATAAGAACAAACAAAAAAAAAATTAAACATGTTTGAATGGAGATCTTCCCCCTTGTTCTCAGGGGGCCTTACTACCTTTCCAACGTTCCACCATATCCTCTCCCAAACAGTGTCCCACCCTCGACCCGGGCGCTCCTTAATAGGATTTAGATATAATACCGAGCTAGAGTTAACAGTGAGCGCCGCACCCCCACCCCACCCCACCCATACCTGAGTATATCTGCTAGCATCAATGCCACGTACAAACACACATAACTATAAAATTACAACTCCAACAGATTACAGTTAAGTATAATAACATAGCAAGGAAGACAACCCCGCTCCCAGAGGCAAAAGTAAAGTAGAATAAAGTATCCATTTCTCCCCACGGAGTGTGGAAGAGGCAAGCCAACATAAATTGTCTCTTACGATTTATTTAACCGAGTCTAAAAGTTTCTTGGCCTCTTCCGATGATCTAAAATTATACTCGGATCCTTCGTGGGTAAAGCATAACGTCGCTGGGTAGCGTAAGGTGTATTGAATATCTAAGTCCCTTAGACATTTCTTCACCTCATCAAACGCCTTCCTCCTTCGTGCCAAAGCCGGGGAGAAGTCCTGAAATAACATAATCTTGGATCCTTCATGAATCATAGCTTTAGGATCCTTTCCAAGCTTTCTGGAGGCGTCCAGGAGTATCTGCCTCTCCCTATAACTCTGCAGCCGGAACAGGACCGGGCGTGGGCGCTGGTTTGGGCCAGATCCGCGTGCTGCGACCCGGTAGGCCCACTCCACCCTTACCCGGTCAGTTTCAGCCCCCAGGTTTAAAATCTGCGGCAGCCATCGCTCCGGAAATACTACTAACTGTTCTTTCCCTTCTTGCTCTTGAAGGCCCAGCAATCGAATATTCTTTCTCCGATTTCTGTTGTCAATATCATCGATGTAAATTTCAAAGGCCCGGACTCTCTGCTCCAGAGCTCTCACCTGTTCTGCAGCTGTTTGAGCTGCAGCCTCGGAGGTCGTGGCCTTTAGTTCCACCCCCTCCACTCGGCCCTGCAGCTCTTCCATGGTTTGATTCTGTTTCTGCAGCTTTTCTTCGAATGCATTCCATCTCTGTCTGGATTCTGCGATGAAATTGACGAGTGTCGATTCCAGTCTAGCAATCATCTCTATAAGGCCTGTTTTTACATCAGCTGCAGCCAGAGGAGAGGAGGGTGGGGGAGGGGTCTTTGTTTTCTGAGAGCTGCGGGGTCCCTTTGATTTACTCATTATCCACTCAGTATTAGACTATTTAAATATAATATTCAGCAGCTAATTAAGATTAAAGAAATTTTTTGGGTGGTTTGGCAAGTGTGGTGGGGACAGGAAACCCACTTTACCCAGGTTTTGGGAAGGGCTCTGTAGACTCAGACTTGCTGAGTCGCCGCCATCTTGGATCTCGTCTGTGCTGACTTTTTAATCCAACTCTCAGGTAAAACTAACCTACAGACCCTTCATTGTACTGTCATCCATGAGCCTATCCAAGAGTGACTTAAATGTCCCTAATGTCTCTGACTCTACTACCACAACTGCCAGTGCATTCCACACACTCACCACTCTCTGTGTAAAGGACCTCCCTCTGACATCTCCCCTTAAACCTTCCTCCAGTCACCTTAAAATTGCACCCCCTCGCGATAGCCATTTTCGCCCTGGGGAAAATGTCTCTGGCTATCCACTCTACCTATACCTCATCATCTTGTACACCTCTGTCAAGTCACCTCTCATCCTTCTTCGCTCCAATAGGAAAACATCCTTCTTAATATCAAACTTTGGCTCTACCTACATCACATTGTAGAATCCCTGAACTGGAGAATCAGGCCATTCGGCCAATCGAGTCCACACCGACCCTCCGCAGACCATCCCACCCAGACCTAACCTCCTACCGTATCCCTGCATTTCCCATGGCTAATCCACCTAAATTACGCATCCCTGAACACTGTGGGCAATTTCCCAAGGCCAGTCCACCTAAACTGCACATCCCTGGACACTGTGAGCAATTTCCCAAGGCCAGTCCACGTAACCTGCACATCCCTGGACACTATGGGTAATTTCCCAAGGCCAGTCCACCCTAACCTGCACATTCCTGGACACTGTGTGGCAATTTCCCAAGGCCAGTCCACCCTAACCTGTACATCCCTGGACACCATGGGCAATTTCCCAAGGCCAGTCCACCCTAACCTGTACATCCCTGGACACTGTCGACAATTTCCCAAGGCCAGTCCACCTAAGTTGCACATCCCTGGACACCGTGGGCAATTTCCCAAGGCCAGTCCACCTAACCTGCACATCCCTGGGCACTATGGGACAATTTAGCACGGCCAATCCACCCTAACCTGTACATCCCTGGGCACTATGGGACAATTTAGCATGGCCAATCCACCCTAACCTGCACATCCCTGGGCACTATGGGACAATTTAGCACGGCCAATCCACCCTAACCTGTACATCCCTGGGCACTATGGGACAATTTAGCATGGCCAATCCATCCTAACCTGCACATCCCTGGCCATTATGGGGCAATTTCCTAAGACCAGTCCACCTAAGTTGCACATCCCTGCACACTGTGATCAATTTCCCAAGGTCAGTCCACGTAACCTGCACATTCCTGGACACTATGGGCAATTTCCCAAGGCCAGTCCACCCTAACCTGCACATCCCTGGACACTGTGAGCAATTTCCCAAGGCCAGTCCACCTAAACTGCACATCTCTGGACACTGTGGGCAGTTTCCCATGGCCAGCCCACCCTAACCTGCACATCCCTGGACACTATGGGCAATTTCCCAAGGCCAGTCCACCCTAACCTGCACATCCCTGGACACTGTGAGCAGTTTCCCAAGGTCAGGCCACCTAAACTGCACATCTCTGGACACTGTGGGCAATTTCCCAAGGCCAGTCCACCCTAACCTGCACATCCCTGGACACTGTGAGCAATTTCCCAAGGTCAGTCCACCTAAACTGCACATCTCTGGTCACTGTCGACAATTTCCCAAGGCCAGTCCACCTAAGCTGCACATCCCTGGACACCGTGGGCAATTTCCCAAGGCCAGTCCACCCTAACCTGCACATCCCTGGACAATTTCCCATGGCCAATGACTGCAGTAGTTCAAGAAGGCAGCTCACCACCATCTTGTCCAGGTTAATTCCGGTGATGGGCTACAAATACTGGCCGACGTCTAGTGAGAAAAATAAAAAAAAACAAATTTGACCATTGAACCCATGTGACTGGTCTCAGGTCAGTCCGGTAAATCTGCATTGGCTCACTATCTCAGTTCAGCATCCTCTCCGGCAGGGGGCATGATGCTGCAGGGGAGAGGTTAAAGGTCACCAGGGATAATGCTAATACTATTATCCCAACTGCAGAGAGATGAATACGGTCATTGGGATTTAAATTAAAGGTCAGGCACTTGTGTGAAGGAAACATCAAAAGACAGAAGAAGGTGTCTCCTGGTTGGAAAATCAGCTTTGAAAAACACGATGGCACATCAATAATTTATCACAGCATAAAACTGCAAATTAAAGGCATTTTGAAGTGTGAAGAGAGGTGTGATTAACTAGCGCTGTTTTACAAATCCAAGATAATTATCAGGTAATGATCAAATCATCTCAGATGTTCCTTTCATGAGCAAAACACCATTTGAGATAACAGCAGTTCCACTAATACCTTCAGGTTTCTCACTCCATGTCGGAGAGAGCCATTGAGTCACGGGGCACACGGACAGACCCACCAGTCCATCATCCCAAACCATACTAGTCCCATCTGCCTGCTCCTGGCCTATATCTCTCCAAACCGTCCCTATTCATGCGTCTTTCCAAATGTTGTGACTGCACCCACATCCACTTCTTCAGAAGGAGGTTCGTTCCATACACGAACCACCCTCTATATCAAAAAGTTGCCCCCTTGCCTTTTTTAATTCTCTCTCCTCACAACTTAAAAATGCAGCTCCTAGTTTTGAAATTCCCCCTTCCTAGGGAAAAGTGGCCCACCGTTAACCCTATCTATACCCCTCATAATTGTATAAACTTCTATGAGGTCACCTGTCAACCTCCAACCTTCCAGTGAAAATAATCCCAGCCCGTCCAGCCTCTCCTTATAACTCAAACGTTCCATACTCAGCAACAGCCCGATAAATCTCTTTTGAACCCTCTCCAGCTTAATAATATTCTTCCTGTAACAGGGTGACCAGAACTGGACACAGTATTCCAGAGAATGCCCAGGAGACAAGCTCTCACATCAGCTCGCATCCAAATCTTTCCCACAAACTCACAGAGCAAGAAAAAACAAAGGCAGATCAGATCAAGACTGGAGCAGAATCTAAACCTCTCATTCCAGCCATTTCTTGACCTTGTTTGTAACAATCTCTGGCTGAGAAGGGAGAGCCGTTTCTGGGCACAGAACTGAAACAGATCCACCAGATTTCTGAAGTTAGAGTAGGTTACAACCCTTACGCTGGCTCCTGTGTCTTGGATTCCTGAAGAAGGGCTTAGGCCCGAAACGTCGATTCTCCTGCTCCTCGGATGCTGCCTGACCTGCTGTGCTTTTCCAGCACCACTCGGATCTTGACTCTGATCCCCAGCATCTGCAGTGCCCACCTCCACCCTGTGCCTTGGTTAATCTTGTTCCCTTTATTGTCGGACATGACTTTCCCTCCCATTTCGTTGAGTGGGATCGGGGGAGAGCGGTCTGCAGACCCACATCACAGTCCAGTCCGCTCAACTGCACCAGATTCTCACTGAGAAAGAGCACTGTCTACTCAGAGAGCTCAGGGGAGAGGAGGACTCTAGATAACAGAGATTCAAGAGATTCTGGAGAATTTTACATATCATTGAGGATGACCTTTCAAGAAACAGATGGAACAACAGGATGTGATGAGTTTGCTGAAGGTGTGAATTATATCGTCAACCAGACACAAAATGTCAGACCAGAGAATTGAAACAGCTATTGTATCCGCTGGAAGCACTGAAACGGACTCAAACGGAATGCTTAATTTTCCTCGGATATCCACCATAGATGAAATAATTCCCTGAACTAAACCGAAGAACTGCAGATGCGAGAGGTTTGAACTAAAGAAAAACAGAAATGGCAGGAGAAACTTAGCAGGTTTAGCAGCAGCTGTTAACGGAGTTTACATTCTGAGTTTAGTCACCCTCCTTCAGACTGTGTTCCTGTGACTTCTGGAGTCATGTGTCCATACTGGGTGTAGTTCGACCCTGTCCAGGTTGAAGCATGACGTTCTGTAACCTTACCAGCAAAGTGCAGCTTTATGAGAAATATTGTCTCACAGTAGCTGAGGAAACTGGCAGGAGCTGGTGTGAAGAACCCAGATTAGAACATGAACCAACAGTAAAGTGTGATGGCATTTCTGGAGTCTGATTTGCACATAGTTTCTCTTTGTCTCTGTGTGGTTTGCATCAATGGGACAGAAAGTGAGATGTTCATGGTAAGCAACACTGATTGGCATGCACGCGCGCGTGCACGCACACACACACACACACCTGCGCACACACACGCACAGGCACAGACACACACACGCACAGACACAGACACACACACCCACGCACACACATCCACGCACACAGACACACACACCCACGCGCACACACAGATACACACACACCCACGCGCACACACACACGCACAGACACACACACAGAAACACACACACACCCGCGCACACAACCACACACACACACACGCGCACACACAGACAGAACACGGACACACACGCACAGACACACACACACAGCCGCGCACACATACACACACGCTCACACACACAGATACACACACACATTCTTGTGCACGCAAACACACACCCGCGCGCACACACACACAGACGCAGACACACAGACATTTACATACATAGATGCACACACACAGACATACGCACACAGACACACACATGCGCGCATGCACACACGCAGATACAGATGTGCACATACAGACACACATTCACACACACACGCATACGCATACATGCACACACGCACACTTGTGCACACACACAGACACACGAATGCACACAGACACATACACCACAGACACACACAGACACAGACAACACAGACACAGACACACAGGCAAGTACAGAGAGACCCGCACACACACATATACACACACAGGCAGACACCACATACACAGAGACAGACACAAGCACAAACACATACTCACGCCCACACGCACACACACACATATACACACAGACACAACACGCACACATATCCACACACACACACACACACACAAACCCACACACACACAGGCACACACAGAGGGGCAGACACGTGTACATATAAACACACATAGAGGCGCACAGATACACAGATACGATATTGTTTATTAGTTGCTGGGTGTGACTAACTGGGATTATCCATCTCTAACCACTCTGGGGAAGACAGTAGTGACCACCTTCTCGAACCGCTGCAGTCCTTGGGTTGTAGGGTCTCCCACGCTGCTGTTAGAGAGGGGGGGTTCCAGGATATTGACCCACCAACACTGAAGGTACGGTGATATATTTCCAGCTCCGGATGGTGAGTGGCTTTGGAGGGGAATTTGCAGATGGCAGCTGCTGTCCTTCTCGATGATGGGTTTGGAAGGTGGCACTAGAGGTGCGTTGCTGAGTTATTGCATTGCACCTTGTGGATTTGAGGCACTACTGCTACTGTGTATTGGTGGTGGAGGGTAACAGATTTTGAGAACGATAGATGTGACGCAAATCAAGGCTTGTTTTGTCCTGGATGGTTTCATGAGCGTTATTGGAGCTGTACTCAACCAGACAAGTGGTGATTACGCTAACATATGCCTGACTTGTGCCTTGTAGATGGTGAACAGGACAGGGAGAGACAGGAGGTGGGTTGCATGCTGCAGAGTCCCTAGCCACTGACCTGCCTTTATAGCCACAGCATGTATATGACCAAAAAACTGAACTGCACTCGCCAATGATAACCCCAAGAATGTTGACAGTAGGGCATTAATGATGGTAATGTCATTGAATGTCAAAGGACAATGGCCAGATTCTCTCTTGAAGATGCAGCTGTTGAGGACATTGGTTAGACCACTTTTGGAAAACTGCATTTCAATTCTGGTCTCCCTGCTACGGAACGCTGCTGTGAAATTTGAAAGAAGGTTGGAGGATTTGAGCTATAAGGAGAGGCTGAATGGGCTGGGGCTGGAGTGTCAGAGGCTGAGGGGTGACCTTATAGAGGTTTATAAAATCATGAGGGGCTTTGATAAGGTGAATTGCCTTATCTTTTCCCCAGAGTAGGGGAGTCCAAAACTAGAGGGCATAGGTTTAGGGTGAGAGGGGCAAGATATAAAAGGGACCTGAGGGGCAATTTCTTCACGCAGAGAGCGGTGCGTGTATGGAATGAGCTGCCAGAGGAAGTGGAGGCTGGTACAATGATAGCACTTAAAAGGCATCTGGATGGGTATATGAATAGGAAGGGTTTAGAACATAGAACATAGAAAAATACAGCGCAGTCCAGGCCCTTTGGCCCTCGATGTTGCGCCGATCCAAGCCCACCTAACCTACACTAGCCCACTATCCTCCATATGCCTATCCAATGCCCGTTTAAATGCCCATAAAGAGGGAGAGTCCACACTGCTACTGGCAGGGCATTCCATGAACTCACGACTCATTTAGAGGGATATGGGCCAAGTGCTGGCAAATGGGACTAGATTAGGTTGGGATATCTGGTCGGCATGGAAGGGTTGGACCGAAGGGTCTGTTTCCGTGCTGTACATCTCTATGTCATTGACTGCGTGGCACCAGCATCATTGTCACTTAGCCCACGTCTGGATATTGTCCGAGTCTTACTATATTTGGAATACGGAATGCTTCAGTAGCTGAGGGGTCGTGAGTGGTGCTGAACACTGTGCAATCATCCGCAAAACATCCCCCCTTTATGACCTTATGATGAAACATCATTGATGAAGCAGCACCACCCTGAGACATCCTGGAGCTGAGATGACTCGCCCTCCAACACCCATGACCTATGTGACAGCCACGACTCCAACCAGCCCCTGGAGACTTTGCCCCCACGATACCCACTTGGCTAGGGGTCTTCACTGTGACTTTAGGTTAAATGCAGCGTTGATGTCAGGGGCTGTCACTCTCACCTTGCCTCTGCCTGTCAATGTTAGAAGCAAGGCTCGAATGATGTCAGGAACTGGCACAATACAACCCCTGTATCGGTGGGCAGCCTATTACCTTGCAACCATGGCCTTGTAGCAGTGTGTGTGACCCTTCCGTCACTGTACAGAAGATCGGGAGTAGGCTGACAGGACATTAATTGGCTCGGTTTTGTTTGCCCTGCTTTTGTGTACAGTTTATGCTTTTTCACATTGCCAGGCAGATGCCAGTGTATTGCAACTTGGCAAGGGGCATGGCTCAGCACTATTGCCAGAATGTTGGCAGTGCTGTCCCACTGGCAGTGGGTGTAACCCACTGGGAATCAAATCCTGCTATTCTGGGCAAAACCTTAAAAAAAAAGATTCCCTCACTTACCCTATCCTTTGACCGAAAGAACAGACCAGGTTTGTACATTTAACAAAACTTGTCATTACAAATTTTAGCTATTGGCAAACAATTATGAACCCTATAACTCTGTCGGTCAATACTTGAGTCTAGATTAGAGTGGTGCTGGAAAAGCACTGCAAGCCGGGCAGCATCTGAAGAGCAGGAGAATCCATGTTCTGGGCAGTCATTCCTCACAAAGGGCTCCTGCCCGAAAGGTCGATTTTCCTGCTCCTTGGATGTTACCCGACCCGCTGTGCTTTTCCAGCACCACTCTAATCTAGATTCTGAACTCCAGCGTCTGCAGCCCTCACTTTCGCCTGGTCAAGACTTGAGCCCACTTCTAAAACTGTCCACAAACATTTACATACACGCAACAATGGAAAAAAAAACAGGGGTGCTGTGGCTTGCAGGGGGAAAAGCAGGAACTGGGAAACAAGTTGTTAGGACCAGGCTAGACAGTCTGGTGCGTCAGCTAATGATGCACAATGTGAGGAACAGACACTGCTGTCAGGTAAAAAATACCTCGTGGGTCACCTGCAAACAGGAAAATCCCACAGCCAATTGACAGATCTATCACTTTTCCTTCATGGGAGATAAACAGAGATTGCTGGAGAAACTCAGCAGGTCTGCGGAGGAAGAAGCAGAGTTAACGTTGCACGCCCTGTGACCCTTGATGTTGACTGAGGGATACGTCTTGGCCCATGACGAGACAGAGAACCTTTCTGCTGTTCTTCTTTCACAGCTGCGACCTTGGGTCCTTCTCCCTGATGCAGAAGGGAGGACGGGGTAACTAGGGAGTGACCCCTCTGACGGTGGAACCGTCCTTTCATTCTGCATTAGACTGTGCTCTCCCTCTGGAGCTGGGCTTCGGAATCATCATCCACTGACTCCGAGAGTGATACCACTAATCTCGTGACCTCACAAGGATGTTGCCAGGGTTGGAGGGTTTGAGCTATACGGAGAGGTTGAACAGGGCTGGGGCTGTTTTCCCTGGAGGCTGAGGGGTGACCTTATAAAATCATGAGGGGCATGGATAGGGTAAATAGACAAATCTTTTCCCTGGGGCGGGGGGAGTCCAGAACTAGGTTTAGGGTGAGAGGGGAAAGATATAAAAGAGACCTAATGGGCAACTTTTTCACACAGAGGGTGGTACGTGTATGGAATGAGCTGCCAGAGGATGTGGTGGAGGCTGGTACAATTGCAACATTTAAAAGGCATCTGGGTGGGTATATGAATAGGAAGGGTTTGGAGGGATATGGGCCGGGTGCTGGTAAATGGGAGTAGATTAGGTTGGGATATCTGGTCGGCACGGACGGGTTGGGCCGAAGGGTCTGTTTCCATGCTGTACATCTCCATGACTCTGTGACAGGAAAGCCTTTCCACCCTCTACTGTCATGTTTCAGCCAGAACTTTTCAAGAGCGCTGTATTACTCAGCTTACAAGCCAGAGGCTGGTGCTGAGCTAATTGGCGTATAACTGTAGCAATAACAACACAGCAACGTGATAAAGAGTATATAGAAGCATTTTATTATAAACAAGTCCTTTCCAATTACAGTGGGCGTCGGGTTAAAGTCATCCATGCACCTTGAGATGCCAAATCCTAATTGACTTGTGCAGCGTACATTGTAGAATGGTCACCATCCCACTTTTCCAATGTCACAGAACAATGCCAGAGTAAGCCACGATGACAGTGTAACGTAGCAGTTTGTACAATACGACATAGCAGTCGAGAAGCAAGTATAACTCTTCTGGAACGATACAGTGAGGACAGCCCTAACATTCTCAAAGAAAAAGGTACTCACTCTGTCAGAATGGGATTGAGTTGCCATCGAAACGGGACAAGGGCGCCGCCTGGGTCACGAGAGCAAACGGGAGCAACAGAACGGTGACAGGTCTTACCCTTTGTTCCACAAACCAGAGGGCTGACGCCAGAATCGATCGGGTAACGGCATTTGGCAGTCACTCTCCCACAGCCTGTTGTTCCGCGCTCTTGAAAGTCAACGCGAGGGAATGCCAGACCGACCGCACAATGGGTGGTATCGCCTATTTCTGGGCCCCGGCTCAGATTCCAATTTCCATCCCTCTCTCTCTCTCTCTCTCGAGCGGTCTGGGTAACATCCCCCACTGTTCGGCTGGCTGTACTGAGCTTGAAACGTCGTCCGGTAAACAGGAGAGAGAGGATACCGAAGATCTTCGCGTTCCCGTTGCTTGCCAATGCTTTGGCCAATCAGCAACCTTTTCCTCCAGGACTATAAATTGTTCTGATCGGCTTAACGTTGGCATTCTTGTGTTTGTTCGGCTGAATGCGAGATCGAAAGCTCCTGCAGCATGTCCCTTTTTGCCTGGTATTAGCAATGGGCTCGGACCACACGCTAATAACATCTTCATTAGCTGGTGCTCCCTCGGACTTGGCCACATTTTACATCATGTCCCTTGAATAAGATCCAAGGCAGAGCACTGGAAGACTTGGCATCAGTAAGTGCTTTACCAAGGACCCTGCACCAACTGTGAGACCGTGATCTGTGCTGATTACAACTCTTGAATTATTGTAACTCCTACAGAGGTGGGGGTGGGAGGGTGGGGGTGTAGTGGACTATAATCAATCCCTTCCTCTGCGTTCCTCCTGTCCTAGTGAACTCGTTACCTATATTCTGTTCTGAAGACTGATTAGGGTGACGGTTGATGTACATTCTAAATTACAACTGGTCCATGTAGTGTTTTAAAAGCAAGGTGTTGCAAATCCCCTCTCTGTCCCCACCTGGGTTTGAAGAGGGCAGTTGAAACTGGTCCTCACTCGCCTCTAACTCAACACGGATGTTAAAATTCAACAGAGTTTGGACTCTGCAACTTTGGGATGTGTCTTTGAAACTGTGGCCTGGGAATACTTATATCCTTTCCCAAAAACCATCCCTGGCTCTGAGGTGAACTATTTACGGTATTCCCTGGGGAACCTTTGCTATTGGATGGTGGCTGGGGAGCAGGGATCTCGGTAAACGAGGGTGGACAGTAAGTTTCCCCAATGGATTTATATGATTGTGGACATGGCGAGATATTACTCTGCTCGCTGAGGGCTCGTCACAGCGTGACCCTGTGAAAAACTGTGCCCTTTTCAAAACAAACGTGGGAGCATTTTAAAAACAGTCATGTGTGCTCTGCTTGGAATATAAAAAAAATCAAACCTACCGAAACATTCACGATTGGGATAGCTCCTTGGAAGTGGAGTCGCAGGTCGATAGGATAGTGTAGGAGGCGTTGGATATACTTTCCTTTATTGGTCAGAGTATTGATACAGTATTTGGGAGGGTCATATTGCGGCTGTACAGGACATTGGTTAGGCCACTGTTGGAATATTGCGTGCAATTCTAGTCTCCTTCCTATGGGAAGGATATTGTGAAACTTGAAAGGGGTCGGAAAAGATTTACAAGGATGTTGCCAGGGTTGGAGGGTTTGAGCTACAGGGAGAGGCTGAACAGGCTGGGGCTGTTTTCCCTGGAGCGTCGGAGGCTGAGGGGTGACCTTATAGAGGTTTACAAAATCATGAGGGGCATGGATAGGGTAAATAGGTAAAGTCTTTTCCCTGGGGTGGGGGAATCCAGAACTAGAGGGTTTAGGGTGAGAGGGGAAAGATGTAAGAGACCTAAGCGACAACTTTTTCACACAGAGGGTGGTACGTGTATGGAATGAGCTGCCAGAGGAAGTGGTGGAGGCTGGTACAATGACAACATTCAAGAGGCATCTGGATGGGTATATGAATAGGAAGGGTTTGGAGGGATATGGGCCGGGTGCTGGCAGGTGGGACTGGATTGGGTTGGGATATCTGGTCGGCATGGACGGGTTGGACCGAAGGGTCTGTTTCCGTGCTGTACATCTCCAGGACTGTATAGCTCAGTGGGTTGCCGCTATCGGAGAACGTCCGCGGTTCCACGGCCAGCACCCGTGGGAAAAACAGGTGGAGGGGGTGGAGTGGTGGAGGGGGATGCTTCCTCTCTCACTCGGGTTTGGGAGGTGGGGGGGTGGGGAGACTGAGCCTTGCGACCCCGGGACCCGAGATCTCGCCGCGGGTCGGAGTGTACACGTGTGCCGAGAGGAGTCAGGGTGTCGAAGCTACCCCACCCCCCTCACCCCCCCCAACCCCCCTCCCTCCCCTCACCCCTCGCCCCGTCAGTCCGGCCCATCACTTGTAGAGGAGGTGGAGCCGGCTGCCGTCGCAGTTGTTTCTGCCCAGCTTGTCGGCGGGCTGCTCGGAGGAGGCCAGGCGCTGCACCAGGGGCGGGTTGGCCTGGTACAGGGAGGAGACGGTCCCCGCCGACGAGTTGCCCGTGTAGTGGTGGTTGTCGGTGTGGTTCTCCTTGGCAGCGCCGGAGGGGCGACGGCGCGAGCGGAGCTGCTGCTGCTGCCTCTGTTGGAGCTGCTGACGGAGCTCCAGGATCCGCTCTTCTTTCTGAGGGGGGGAGTGAAAGCAGGAGAGGCTGTTAGACGCACGTAGGCCGGCAGGAGGTAGCCAGGAGAGCGCAGCAGGCCTGGCAGCGTCAGGAGGCGGGTGGGGGGGAGGGGCAGGTCAACGTTTCGGGTGTAACCCTTCCTCACGACTGGGTGGGGTTGGGTGTTAGGGGTGGGGTTGGGTGTTAGTGGGGGACAGGTGGAGACAGGTAGAGGGTACGACCCGGTAGGTCAATGGGAGGAATGGGAGCAGTGGAAGGGATGGGGGGAGGGGGAAGGGGGCTGGGGGAAGGGGGCTGGGGGGAGGGACAGTAGGTGATTTGAAATTGGAGAACACAACCTTTTTGGAGGCGTCCGGGCTGCAGTCCGCCCAGGCGGAAGGTGAGGTGCTGTTTCCTCCAACCTGCGCTGCGGTCCGATCTGGGAAATGGAGGAGGCCGAGGATGGTCATGTCGGAAAGGGAGTGGGGAAGGGGGATTAAAATGGGCGGTGACTGGGAGGTCCAGTCGTTTCCCCCCCCCCGCGGGCCCGGGTGGGCAAAGCCTACCACCAAGTTTGGCTTCCCCGACGCGCCGTGAGGGGTGGGTGGAGAGGAGCACGCCACTGCAGGCTGAGTGGGGCTCTCCGTTCAGAAATTCCGCACCTCACCCCAGTCGGTCTCGCCGCCATTAAACCCAGACTCCTCTGCCCCAATGAGGAGGGGGGGGGGGGGGGAGTTACCACATCGATACGCCCTCCCCCCACCTCCCTACCTATAAGGCCTACCACCCTTGGGCCAGCAGTCCGTGTGGAGTTTGCACATTCTCCCTGTGTCTGCCTGGTTTCCCTCCAGTTTCCTCCCACAGTCCAAAGACGTGCAGGTTAGGGTGGGTTGGCCCAGGCTAAATTGTCCCCTAGTGTCCGGGGATGTGCAGGCTGGGGGCTGGGTGGTGTAGGAGCGGGATGCTTTTCAGAGGGTCAGTGTGCACTTGATGGGCTGAATGGCCGGCAAGGGATCCAATGGTCACGGAAGAGCAAAAGAAAGAATATTAAAGAATTGTCCGAGGACAGTTATCCTTGTGACGGCCGACAATAAACAAACGCATTGTTTTGTTTGAAAGCTTTCCAACAAAGTCAGATTTAAGGGGATGGTTTACATTCATGAAACATTAATCCTGACTGACCTGTTTTGAGCCTTTTCAGAGTGGGGCACAGCCAGTGTCCCAAGAATGTGAACAGAAACTTTCACTGCCATCTCCTGGCCCAGTGTTGCGGGATAAACCCGTTGGCACAAACCCCTGAACTAAGACATTCACTGCGTTCAGTGGAGAACAAAGTTGGACGGGGTGGGGTGTCAATGAGGCACCGATGGGAAGATGAAGCTCAAATCCCTTCGCCAGGTCGGTGAGCCATCCCGAACAACCACTGCTCCCCTTTCAGATATTTCCCACTGAAACATGTTTGAAAGGCAGCGTGATTGAAGGGAAGGGGTTTCCGCATTTTGGGGTTATGAATGATTTTGGTGCAATCCATACAGAGTGGAAGCAGCCTATCAAGTCCACACTGATGCCCAGTTTGTATGTAATAAATTGAAAGCTCATGGGGAGTGGCAGAACAGAATCCCTACAGTGTGGAAACAGGCCATTTGGCCCATCAAGTCCACACCAACTCTCCATGAAGAGTAACCCACCCAGACCCATTCCCCTCCCCTATCACTCTACATTTACCTCTGACTAATGCATATAACCTGCACATCCCTGAACACTACGGGGCAATTTTGGCATGGCCAATCCATCCTAACCTGCACATCCCTGAACACTATGGGACAATTTAACACGGCCAATCCATCCTAACCTGCACATCCCTGAACACTATGGGACAATTTAGCATGGCCAATCCACCCTAACCTGCACATCCCTGAACACTATGGGACAATTTAACATGGCCAATCCATCCTAACCTGCACATCCCTGAACACTATGGGACAATTTAGCATGGCCAATCCACCCTAACCTGCACATCCCTGAACACTATGGGACAATTTAGCATGGCCAATCCACCCTAACCTGCACATCCCTGAACACTATGGGACAATTTAACATGGCCAATCCATCCTAACCTGCACATCCCTGAACACTATGGGACAATTTAGCATGGCCAATCCATCCTAACCTGCATAACTTTGGACCCACACAGACACAGGGAGAATGTGCAAACTCCATGCAGACAGTCGCCCGAGAGTGGGATTGAACCCGGGTCCCTGGCGCCGTGAGGCAGCAGTGCTGACCACTGAGCCACCGTGTCGCCCTGAACTTTTTACCTTCCCTTCTCGAAAGGAAATCTGGTGTCCTTGCCTGGTCTGGCTTGACATGTGGCTCCAAACGCACAGGAGCGGGGAGATTGGCTGCAAACTGAGCTCTGAAATGGCTAAAGGGCACACAGGCTTGGGTGGTGGATACTGGCCTGGTCAGTGACATCCCCCACGAGAGAATGAAGGGGAAAGAGAGTATCGCAGAGTCAAGACGGGAAGGCGGAGGTTGGGTAAAAATTCAGACCACGGTCTAACCAAGTTTGGGATCAGGCTGGAAGGCAGTGCCTCATCCCTGTGCCACACTGACCTCAACAATGATCTTCTCCAGCTCGCGGTTCTCTTTCTCCAACTGCCGCGATTTCTCCTCGTCGTTGTTGTTGGTGGAGGAGCCTGTCTTCATGGTGTCCTGCTGCTCAGACTGCCACTCTCCTCGGGTGATCAACCTCCGCATCTGTCACAGAAACATCAACGCTAAACCTCAGCCACCACTTCACACTCAGAGTAACACAGAAACCCAGGAGGTAGGAGCGGGAGTAGGCCATTCAGCCCCTCCAGCCTGCTGCGCTATTCACTGTGACTGATCATTGAGCTCAATACTGTAATCCCGCCCTCCTCCGTATCCCTCCATCCCTTCAGCCACAAGCCTCCTTCTTGAAAACACAATGCTTTGGCCTTAACCATTTGCTGGGACAGTGAAAGCCACCGGCTCACCACTCTCTGGATGAACAGTCATAGTCACAGAGGTGTACAGCACAGAAACAGACCCTTCGGTCCAACCCGTCCATGCCGACCAGATATCCCAACCCAATCTAGTCCCACCTGCCAGCACCCAGCCCATATCCCTCCAAACCCTTCCTATTCATATACCCATCCAGATGCCTTTTCAATGTTGTAATTGTACCAGCCTCCACCACTTCCTCTGGCAGCTCATTCCATACACGTACCACCCTCTGTGTGAAAAAGTTGCCCCTTAGGTCTCTTTTATATCTTTCCCTCTCACCTTAAACCTATGCCCTCAAATTCTGGACTCCCCGACCCCAGGGAAAAGACTTTGTCTATTTATCCTATCCATGCCCCACATAATTTTGTAAACCTCTCTCAGGTCACCCCTCAGCCTCCGACGCTCCAGGGAAAACAGCCCCAGCCTGTTCAGCCTCTCCCTGTAGCTCAAATCCTCCAACTCTGGCAACATCCTTGTAAATTTTTTCTGAACCCTTTCAAGTTTCACAACATCCTTCCAATAGGAAGGAGACCAGAATTGCACGCAATATTCCAACAGTGGCCTAACCAATGTCCTGTACAGCCGCAACATGGCCTCCCAACTCCTGTACTCAATACTCTGACCAATAAAGGAAAGCATTCCAAATGCCTTCTTCACTATCCTATCTACCTGCGACTCCACTTTCAAGGAGCTATGAACCTGCACTCCGAGGTCTCTTTGTTCAGCAACACTCCCCAGGACCTTACCATTAAGCGTATAAGTTCCGTTAAGATTTGCTTTCCCAAAATGCAGCACCTCGCATTTATCTAAATTCAATTCCATCTACCACGAGTACTCTCTGTCAAAGGTGCTGTTCTCTCACATGAGGTTAGGTTGATTGTTTTTCCCCCTCTCAGACACATGCGATGTTTCACACGGCAATGTTTCCTGAGGTCACTCGAAATCGGAGCGGGAATAGCTCTTTCGACCTCTCAGTTCAGGAAGTTCGAGGCTGATCTGATGGTGCCCTTAATTCCACTTCCATGCCTGCCCAAAAAAAAGCCCTCAAATCCCTTGCAGATCAGAAGTCTATCTCCCTCGGCCTTTACTTTATCTGTATTCAATTTGCGCAGTCCCTTCACAGTGCCTCCATCAGATCACCCTCTAATCCTGCTTTCGGCAGAAAAACAATTCGCCCCAATCTGTTCAGTCTGCCTGGATAAGATAAATTCCCTCAATTCTGGCAAGGGTGCTCTCCGTCCCGTTACTGTGTTCCAATCTCTGCGGTAGTTGAATGTAGTCTCTCCAGTCGCGAATTCCATTTCTCTCGAAGCGACCCAAAGGGCTGTGTTCACGTTTTTGTGTAGCGAAGCAGTCCTGATGTTCCTAATGTTTTGAGCATCGGTAGCCCCTGGATTTCCTAAATAAAATCCAAGAGAACCGCGGCTGCTAGAAATCAGGAACTAAAACAGAAATCGCTGGAAGTGCTCAGCAGGTCCAGCGGCAACCGAGGAGACAAATCAGAGTCAACGTTTCGGGTTGATTCATGTGGTAGCGGTTCTGAGGAAGGTGCTGAAATGTTCTGATTTCTCGCTGCCAGACCAGCTGAGTTTTTCCAGCAATCGCTATTTTTGTTTGCCCCTGGATTTCCTGTTCCCTCAACTTTACCCAGGCACTCCTTCAGTGTGGCTGGGCCAGAATCCTGGAACTCCCTCCCTCAGGGCACTGTGGGTCAACCCACAGCAGGTGGACTGGTTTCAAGATGGCAGCTCACCACCCCCCCCCATCTTCTCAAGGGAGTAACTCTAGGGACGGGCAATGAAGGCTGGGCCTAGCTGGCGATGCCCATATCCGATGAGCAAATTGAAGAGGGAGGAATGTGAAGCCACTGTATTCATTCTGCCAATACCCTCACGCTCAACTGATTAGCCAACTCCCCTGGTCTTTCTGCAAGTTTACTCATCTTTTCTCAGGTCTCGTTGCAAACCTCCTCTGTGTCTATTAGGCCTCCCACTTTTGTTGGCACCCGCAAATCTAGTTATCGCACTTCCAATTCCCGAGCCCGAATCATTTGTAGAAAGGTCAACGGCATCGATCACAGTCCCGGGGCCCTGTGGAAGACAGGTTCAGGAGGAAGCCATTAACAGCTCATGCCTGGCGAGTTGGTTAGCTCAGCTGGCTGAGCAACCGGCTGGCAGTACAGACCAGTGCCAACTGTGCGGGTTCAATTCCTGTGTCAACTGTGTTAAAAATCACACCACACCAAGTTACAGTCCAACAGGTTTATCTGGAAGCACTAGCTTTCTGAACGCTGCCCCTTCATCAGTGGGGCAGGATGATAGGACACAGGATTTATATCAAAAGATCACAGTGTCATGTAACTGATTCAACATATTGAAGAAAGCTAGATTGCTGTTAAGTCTTTCATTCTTTGATGAAGGGCTTGTGCCCGAAACGTCGAATTTCCTGTTCCTTGGATGCTGCCTGACCTGCTGCGCTTTAACCAGCAACACATTTTCAGCTCATTCTCTTAGAATGGGTTATCTCAGGAATGTGACTTGAAAAGTTCTGGGATTTCCACATTAATGAATTGAAACCTGCAACCCATTCTAAAAGATGAAAGACTTAACAGCAACCTAGGTTTGTTTAATATATCGCATCAGTTGCATGACACTGTGATTTTATGCGAGACATTCTGTGTCTTATCATCCTGCCCCACTGGCTACCTGATGAAGGAGCAGCGCTCCGAAAGCTAGTGCTTCCAAATAACCCTGTTGGACCATAACCCGGTGTTGTGTGATACAACCCAACTCCCCTCCCATTTATCTCTCAGCCCTGACCCACAAGCCTCATTCCTGTTGAAGGGCTTATGCCCGAAATGACGATTTTCCTGCTCCTCGGATGCTGCCTGACCTGCTGTGCTTTTCCAGCATCACACTCTCGACTCTGATCTCCAGCATCTGCAGCCCTCACTGTCTCCTAGATCCGTTTACATTGTCCAGCCCAGCACTGGCTCCTTGTCATCAGGCGTTAGCTGAGGTTATCACAAACGTCCTGCATTCTCATCCTCAACACTTGCCCTCAGGTTAGACTCATTGACAGCTGTGCGTCTCTCTCACTCTCTCTCTCCCCCTCTATAATGAGAGACTATGCCGACTTTGGCCTGTTCCCCCACTGAATGGGATCACCGTCGATCTGTGGTACAACTCCAAAGCTTCACGTTTGCTCCAGAGACCCTCAACGCCGTTGGCTCACAAACAAAACAAAAATCTACGAAATCCGAGACTTAAAATGTTTACAATTGCCTCCCCATCAACTGCCTCCTTTGCCAAAAGGAATTGTTAACACAACCGCCTGCACCGTGGCAACGCTCTCACTCCCGGGAGGTCAGGCTTCAATTTCAGGCAGTGTCCCTGAGCCCCAGGCTGGCAGGAGTGCTTTATCTCGATCCACCCTATCTGTTGCTCCTCATATTTTGTGGATTTTGGTCAGCTCCCCCTGTTAAATGCAGCCAGGCCTTCGTTTCCCATTGGTCTACGCGGCTGCCTCAGACCATGGCCCTCTGTTCTGAAATCAGCGGCCCGTGTTTGGGCTCAGGTGGGAGACAGGGTGAGGGCACATGTGTGGCGTGTCCGCCACTCGTGGTGTTCGTTCCTCTCCCTCCCCCCCACCCCCCCCACTCCACCCCGGTGAAAGGGCAGGAAGTCACGAACCTTGGGGACGAACAGGACCACCAGGGTGATGTAGACGGAGAAGACAACAGCGAGGGAAGCGAAGGCAAAGGCAGCGTCCTGTTGACTGCTAACTATCATGGTGACTGGGGCGGTGATCATACAGAGCACCTGCAACAAAGACAGAAAGGCAGAAGCTACAGTCATCATAGGAAACTGGCCATTCAGCCCATCGATTCACACTGACCCTCCGAACAACATCCCACCCAAGCCCCACCCCCAATACCCTATAACCCATGGCTAACCCCACACAGCCTGCACATGCCTGGTCACTATGGGACAATTTAGCACGGCCAATCCACCCTAACCTGCACATCCCTGGGCACTATGGGACAATTTAGCACGGCCAATCCACCCTAACCTGCACATCCCTGGACACTATGGGGCAATTTAGCACGGCCAATCCACCCTAACCTGCACACCCCTGGTCACTATGGGACAATTTAGCACGGCCAGTCCACCCTAACCTGCACATCCCTGGGCACTATGGGACAATTTAGCACGGCCAGTCCACCCTAACCTGCACACCCCTGGGCACTATGGGACAATTTAGCACGGCCAGTCCACCCTAACCTGCAAACCCCTGGTCACTATGAGACAATTTAGCACGGCCAATCCACCCTAACCTGCACATCCCTGGTCACTATGGGACAATTTAGCATGGCCAATCCACCCTAACCTACACATCCCTGGGCACTATGGGACAATTTAGCACGGCCAATCCACCCTAACCTGCACGTCCCTGGGCACTATGGGACAATTTAGCATGGCCAATCCACCCTAACCTGCACATCTTTGGATTGTGGGAGGAGACCAGAGCACCCGGAGAAAACCCACGCAGACACGGGGAAAACATGCAGATTCCTCACAGTCTCCCGAGGCTGGAATCAAACCCGGGTCCCTGACGCTGTGAAGCAGCAGCGCTAACCACTGAGCCAAGACAGCAAATATATCCACTCTGTAGTGACATGGGAGGGGGTGTTTGAATGGGAAGGAAGGGCTGACATCTCTGAAAGCACCTTGTACCATTTCAGGGGCAGACCAATCGCAAGGGGAGGGTATGGCCTGGTGAATGCAGAAACCCAGCTGATGGTCTGGGGAGCTCGGTTCGAATCCTTTCCCAGTAGATGGTGGGATTTGGATTCAATAAAGAATCTGGAATTAAGTGTCTAATGAAGACCACAAATCCACTGTTGAGGGGAGGGGAGAGGATTGAGGAAACCCATCTGGTCCACTGATATGCTTCAGGGAAGGAATTTTCCATCCTTACCTGGTCTGGCCTACACGTGACTCCTGACCCACAGTGATGTGTTTGACTCTTAACTGTTATTAGGGATGGGTAATAAATGCTGGTTTAACTAGAGACCCACAAACCCGCAAGCGAATGAAATAATTTCACAGTCAGGCAGTTCCTGGAGTATTGTTACGGGGTCTAATCAGAGCTGTAATGTAGTGGACTGATTTTTTGCACAAAGACAGCCCACAAGCATTCACTGTGATCGCGGCCTGGTCACTTTTACTTCGAACTGATGCAGTTTGCCATGTACTCTGGGTGGGGGCAGAGATTCCTTCCAGCTGCTGATCTCGAAATGGCAGCTGTGGGATCTTTTACACGGGAGATCTTTCATGTACGGTCTGTGCCCAACTCATGGTGTCCTTGAAGTGGCTGTGGGGGTGTAGAGGCTGCCAGAAATCTCCCTCTGGAGTGTGCCTTTGTAAAGGGAGACTGGAGGGAGATGCAAGTGGTTTGTGTCGAGGTTCATCCTGAGCAGCTCCGTGACTCCGTGCCCCAACGGGACACACGCCGAGACAAACATCGACTGCGCCTGGAGGACCGTCACCTCGGTCAAAGATGCTCTTTGGTCTGCCCGAAACCTGTCGGTCCTCCAGAGCAAGGGGTTGACCCCGACCGAATGTTGCGGACTGGCACAGCCCAAGGTCCAGGACTACGTGTTGAGGGACGCGCTGAAGCTTGGGGCAGCTGCTGCCAAGGGGCGGTGGGGAAAGACCACCGTCTGGGGTAGAGGTAAATGGAGGCCCATTCAGGTATTGGACTCTCGCCATGTCTCAATTATATGTAGATATATAAACCTGTACAAGTAAGGAACACATTGGATTGTTGGGATAGAGTCAAACCCAATGTTTGCTCTTTTCTTCATTAGCTACTGTACAGAACCAAACTGCTTCAGTGACGATGTAGGATATAAAGATATTTTTACGAATAAAATGGATTCTTATTTAGTCAACTCCTTTTACATCCACCTGAGGGGTTTAATGCCTCATCTGAAGAGGGACAGGACTTTCGAAGGTGCTGCAGAGGGTAGAACCAGCCTGGAGTTGCTGCTCAAGGCCGTGGGAAGGGTGCAGTTCTGGAACACTGTGAGCCCTCGGCCACGTCAGGTACAAGCTTGGATCAGAATCATAAAGGTTACCTTGGGGTCCGGGGCCTTCCAATGGAGGCAGGAGCTGGCCAAAGAGGATGCCAGGAAATCCCTCAGGTACCAATGAACTGCTGCTCCAATGTCTGAGGGAATGCGGGAGTGGCGATGAGGAGGTGCCAGGCGGTGCTGGTGTCGCAGGGACACGCTCGAACCTCATGGCTCCGGGCAGAGGCCAGAAGTAGGCCATACCAAGGAAGTTAAAGTAAGGTTAAGGGTTCCCGCCTGTGGGACAGGAGGAGTGTGCCCTACCCACACCCAACCCCCACCACCCCCCCAAACTTCTCCAGACTGGGAAGTCTGGGTTCAAATCCCAACTTTTCAGATTAAATTAGATTCCCTACAGTGTGGAAACAGGCCATTCAGCCCAACAAGTCCACACCGACCCTTCAGAGACTAACCCACCCAGACCCATTTCCCGACGTTTATCCCTGACTAATGCACCTTACACTATGAGACATTTTGGCATGGCCAATTTTCCCTCACCTGCACATCTTTGGGTGTGTGTGGGAGGAAACCCACAGAGACACAGGGAGAAGGCGCAAATTCCACATAGTTGCCTGAGGCTGGAATCGAACCCTGGGCGCTGTGAGGCAGCAGCGCTAACCACTGAGCCACCATGCAGCCCCAGTGGCGATATATTTCCAAGTCGGGATATCGAGTGGCCTGGAGGGGGATTTGCAGGTGATGGTGGTGTTCCCATGTCTGTGCTATCCTTATCCCTCAGGGCAGCAGAGGCCACGGGGCTAGAAACTACTGTCTTGGTGAGTCACTGCAGTGCACCTTGTAGGTGATGAACACTCTTTCCATTGTGCAGTGTCGGTAGATGGAGTGAATGTTTCAAATTTATTCAAACGTGGGGATGGCGAGGCCTGCATTTGTTTGTACACCCCTGTCACCAACCCACTGTGCTGCTCCTCCTTGTAGATTTTACTGAGAGTCAGTGGGGCTCAGCACTGGAGGGATGGAGGGACATTGAGGTACAAGCAGTCGTGGTGGGAGATCACAGCAGGATACCTGTGTCGGTGGGCCCAGATTACCGACCACACAGGATGGCAGCGACGTGACAAGACTGGGCGGTCAAATTACACTTTGGAAGGTACAAGCAGAAGGTCATTTAAGCCCCTCCAACCTGCTGTGCCTTTCAAGAAGATCATGGTAGCCTCAATTCGACATCCCTGACATCTCCTGATAACCCTCGCCACGGTGACCTCTGCCCGGAATACGATCAATTTGCCTGCAGAGTTGCACCACCTTCTGAGATAGCTCTCATTCAGCGAAGGCAGGTCTCCAGCTCATGGTGCGGCCTTTCACCTTGACCAGGAGGTGACCAACATGAGATTGTGGGTTGGGTTTTTGGAGCGAGAAGGTTACCGAGAGGTGAAGGTATGGCGTACTTCAGCAGGGACATTATCCCGAGATCCCTGCATTGCAGGATCCATCTTCCCATAGGGAATGTTTGCTACCACCCTTCTGCCCTGGAACAATCAGAAACAGTTCTCTATGGTCACGGACAGGCATCTGTGATGTACAATGATGCACTAATTTGGATGGTTTATATACAGAATAATGGATACCTGGGAGTGAGGTGCAGACTGGAATCTAATCGAGGGGTTCAGGTGGTTTATATATAGAATAATGGATACCTGGGAGTGAGTTACAGACTGGAATCTAATTGAGGGGTTCAGATGGTTTATATATAGAATAATAGATACCTGGGAGTGAGTTACAGACTGGAATCTAATCGAGGGGTTCAGATGGTTTATATATAGAATAATGGATACCTGGGAGTGAGTTACAGACTGGAATCTAATCGAGGGGTTCAGATGGTTTATATATAGAATAATGGATACCTGGGAGTGAGCTACAGACTGGAATCTAATCGAGGGGGTCAGATGGTTTATATACAGAATAATGGATACCTGGGAGTGAGCTACAGACTGGAATCTAATCGAGGGGGTCAGATGGTTTATATACAGAATAATGGATACCTGGGAGTGAGTTACAGACTGGAATCTAATCGAGGGGTTCAGATGGTTTATATACAGAATAATGGATACCTGGGAGTGAGTTACAGACTGGAATCTAATCGAGGGGTTCAGATGGTTTATATACAGAATAATGGATACCTGGGAGTGAGTTACAGACTGGAATCTAATCGAGGGGTTCAGATGGTTTATATACAGAATAATGGATACCTGGGAGTGAGTTACAGACTGGAATCTAATCGAGGGGTTCAGATGGTTTATATATCATTCGTGATGCTGTCATTTCAATCTTTAGCCCAGGCTTGTGTTCTGAACTGTGGGGGTAGGGAGTTGGTAGCTGGGGGAATCGGAGTGGGGAGGTGGGGAGGTGGAAGGTTAGGGTTGTTAGGCCGGGTCTTGAGGGAGGAGACACAGGAGGAAGGGGGGGGAGGAGGGTGAGGTTCCGCAATGAGCCTCTGGGCACAGGCCAGATCAGATCGGGGGGATTTCCAGGCACTGCTTACAGCGACGTTGTAAATGGCCATCCCCACTGCCCGGTGGTCGTTGATCTTCTCCGTGGAAACGCTCTTCGTTTCGTAGGCCAGGAATATCCCGAGGAGGAGCAACAGGCCCTTGTATCCATAGACAATCCCTGTTCGGGAAGGCGTGAAGAGAGAAATAAAATAGAGATCAAGACATGGGCTGTGCAGGTCAAACAATTGGATCAGTTTTACACGCTGAGAGAGATCTCAGCTATTGGGCATTGGTTTCTTGTCAGTTTCTTGTTTCCTTTGCCCTGTCCCCCTCAAATGGCAGTCATGCGATCGTCGACTAAGCATAGCTTAATCAATCAGCCCACAAAGGTTTTAGACAAGGGCTGGGAGAAGCTCAGAGTGGTGCTGGGATTCGTGGGGCCGGCCCGGTGGCTCAGCGGTCAGCACTGCTGCCTCGCAGCGCCTGGGGACCCAGCTTCGATTCCCGCTTCGGGTGACCGCCTGCGTGGAGTTTGCACGCTCTCCCAGCATCTGCGTGGGGTTTCCTCTGGGTGCTCAGGTTTCCTCCCGCGGTCCAAAGGTCTGCAGGTCAGGGCGGACTGACCGCAGTAAATTGTCCCAAGGATGTGTAGGTTAGACGTGTTAGCCAGGGGGAGTGTAGTGGGGGAATGGGCCTGGGTGGGATAATCTTCAGAGTGGTCGGTTCAAATCCCGCCCTCGTTAATTGGCCCCTCTTGCAGCAGAGCGGTCGTACCCCTTCCCCCACCCCACCCCCCCAGACTGAGGAAACCTGGGTTCAAATCCCATCTGCCTCAGAGCTGTGTAACCAACATCTCTGAACAGGTTGAGCTGGAAAATAGGTTGGAAAAAAAAAGTAGAGGCTGAGTGGGGGCCTCTTGTGGTGCAGTGGTGGTGTTCCTACCTCTGAGGCAGGAGGCTGAGGGTCAAGTCTCACCCATCCTAGAGGCGCATCATCATCTTTTATTAACAATAAAAACAGCCTGTTCACCTTCACTGCTCTTTTACTGCCCCTGGTGTGCAGCGCACAGCAACTGGTACTGGCTAGCTGTTTAATGATTGAATTTGGGGGGGGGGGTGTATGAACAAAAGAGCAGTGATGCTGTGGTAGTGTCCCTGCCTTTGAGTCAGGCGGCCTGACCTCCAGCCCTAAGTGCTCCATGGGTGTGCCCTAACACCTCTGACCGAGATGATTCAGAAATGTCTATAACAGAAAACGTTCACAAACACCTGATGAAGGAGCGTCGCTCCGAAAGCTAGTGTGCTTCCAATTAAACCTGTTGGACTATAACCTGGTGTTGTGTGATTTTTAACTTTATAACAGAAAAAGTAGGGTTTGCAGCGTCCAACAGACATTAGAGAGAGAGAGAGAAAGAGAGATGGGTCCAATAAAATTTTGATTTGTTCCCCTGTCCTTCTTTTTGATTATTGTTACATTAACGCCACACCCTCTCGTCTCCCCACCCCGGCCCCCGAATGCGGCAGTGCCTGGGGTTGGTTGCTTGTTTTAATCGACTGATTGGGCAAATTGGTGGTGGGGTTTTCTCCCCCCTTCACAAACTGGCTTCTTCCCCAGCGGAGAGTTGGCTATCGGAACGGGAAAAGCATCCAGAAGGGAAACCGACGTCAGCTTGCAACGAAACCCTTCAGGAGCCTCTGAAGGCCTTTCGCTGAGTAACGCCACACACGGGCGTGGGTCCGTGGAGTAAACCGAGGCCAGGTAACTCGGCGCAGTCGTGAGGTCGCGCTGACCGCTGCTCTGAGCTAACCCCACGAGGGAGGTCCGCCCTGTTCTTGCCAAGTGCCAGTGAGCTCCAAGTCAGCACTCCCAGCGGGGTCTCTGACTCAGTGACAGGGTGCAAGGAGACGCGAGGTGGGGGTAACATACCGAGCCACGTGTTCATCTTGTTGGAACTGCAGTGCTCCAGTTGGGGCAGGATCAGGACACCCTGGTCCCCAGCTGGGGCCTCCTTAGAGAACTCCTGGGGAACAGAACACAACGGAAAGGTCAAAGGCCATCACTCTCTCTCTCTCTCTCCCTCTCTCTTTTTTTCTCTCTCTTTCCCCCCTCTCTCTCCCTCGCACTCTCTCTCCCACTCTCTTTCTCTCCCTCTCTCTTACTCTCTCTCCCTCTCTCCCCCCTTTCTCTCCCTCTACCCCCCTCACTCTCTCCCTCTCTCTCCCCCCCCCTCTCTCCCTCTCATTCTCTCTCCCTCTATTCTCTCTCCCTCTCTCTTTCTCCCACTCTCTCTCTCCCTCTCTCTCTCTCCTTCTCTCTCCCTCTCACTCTCTCTCCCCCCTCTCTCTCTCTCACCTTCTCTCTCTCTCCCTCCCTTTCTCTCTCTCTCTCCCTCTCTCTCTCCCCCCCTCTCTCTCTCACCCTCTCTCTTTCTCTCTCCGTCCCTTTCTCTCTCCCTCTCTCTCTTTCTCACTCTCTCTCCCTCTCACTCTCTCCCCTCCTCTCTCTCCCTCTCACTATCTCTCCCTCTCTCTCTCCCCTCTCTCTTTCTCCCTCTCACTCTCTCTCCCTCTCTGTCTCTCTCTCTCCCGCTCCCTCCCTCTCTCCCCCTCTCTCTCTCTCTACCCCTCTCTCTCCCTCCCCCTCTTTCTCTCTCTCCCTATCCCTCTCTCTCTTTCTCACTCTCTCTCCCTCTCACTCTCTCCCCCTCTCACTCTCTCTCCCTCTCCAATCCCTCCCTCTTCCTTCTCCCTCTTCCTGTCTTCCCCCCCTCTCTCTATCTCCCTCCCTCCCTCTCCCTCCCTCTCTCTCCCTCCCTCCCTCCCTCTCTCGTGCCTGCCTGAGGCATTACTGTCGGATCACTCAGACCTTTCCTTCTCAGGAACCTCACCGTTAGTTTTCCTTCAAATCCCTTCAACCCAGACACCACGTCATGCCATTAACACCACACCCACCCCCTCGTCACTCCCTGGCCCAACAGTCCCCCACTTCCAATCAGGCCCGCTCCCCTCCCACGCCCAACCCGGCCCCTGCCCACGTGGACCCCCCTTCTCCCCCTGTCCCCCCCTCCATTATCGGAATCTCCTCTACAGCTTCCCAGCCCCCACCCACTTAAACCCAACCCTTCCCCACCTTCCCACCACTTCCCCCCACTCCCTGACCTGGGAGCCTGGTATCCCATCCCCTCCCTCAAACTCTGCTCCCTTCACCATCTCCCCCACCCCCGATGTCCATCCACACTCCCCCTCCACTTACCCACTCGGAGGGCCCTACCTCAGCCTCCTCATCACTCAGGCCCTGCTCTCTCTCTCTCCAACCCACTGCCTCTTCATGACTCCTGCCACCCTTCCCCAGCCCCCTCCCCATCCATTGTGACCCCACTTGAATGCAGTTAGCATCCCTCTCCACCCACCCCCAACCCAATGGGCAGCACTGCTGCCTCACGGTGCCAGGGACCCGGGTTCGAATCCAGCCTCGGGCGACTGACTGTGTGGAGTTTGCACGTTCTCCCCGTGTCTGCGTGGGTTTCCTCCGGGTGCTCCGGTTTCCTCCCACAGTCCAAAGATGTGCGGGTCAGGTGAATTGGCCATGCTAAGTTGTCCCATAGTGTTCAGGGATGTGTAGGTTCGGTGCATTAGACAGGGGTAAGTGTAGGGTAATAGAATAAAGTCTGGGTGGGTTACACTTCAGAGGGTCGGTTGTGCCTCTTGGGCCGAATGGCCTGTTTCCACAATGGAGGGATTCAACAATCAATTCTCACCCCCTCCCCACCCCCCAACGATTCTTGGGCCCATTAAGTCCACAACATTGCTCGTTCCGTTTCCATTTCCTTCCCGGGTCAAAGGTCTCTCCGGTCACATGAGGAGCGAGGGAGCCGTGGTGACACCACGAGGGGCTTCCCCAACCCGGGCGTGACAGGGAAAGCAATGGAGGCCCGAGCCATCGAGGCACGGAAACAGACCCTTCGGCCCAACCAGTCCATGCCGCCCATCGTCCCAAACGAGGCGAGCCCCACCCTGCCTGCGCTTGACCCATACCCTTCCCCAACCTTTCCGACTCGCGCGCTTAAGTTAAACGCCATGTAAGGGTAAACGTACCCGCACCCACCACTCCCTCGGGAGATTCATTCCACACATGAACCCTGCCACCCTCTGTGTTCAAAAACATTTGCCCCCAGGTGCTTTTTCAAATCTCTTTCCTCCCACCTTACGAAACACGCCCCGTGGTCCTGAAATACCGTTCTCCCCACCTCCCACCACTACCACCCGAGGGTAACGACACATACCCATCACCTTATCTATGCCCCTGGCGATTACGCTAAACCCCTGTAAGGTCGCGCCCTCCTCCCCTCCCCCACCCCCGCACGCTGCGGACCCTCACCTCGATGGTGCGGTGCAGAGGGTCGACGATTTGCCAGACCGCCAGTGTGAGGACGTCGATGGCCAGCAGCACGCTGACCGTGGCGTAGAGTTTCCAGGGCTCCAGGTGCTGTGGGGTAGGGGGTGGGTGGGGTAGGGGTGGGGTTGGCGGGGTTAGTGGTGGGCAGAACACGACAAGGTGACACTCACGACAGACTGTCTTCGCCCCGCCAACGGCCAGGCGGTCGCTCGCCCAGTCAGAGGCGGAACACAGAGCTGTAGGCCCAAGGGACCGCAAAGTCAGTCTCAAAACAAACATCATCTCAAATACACATAGCATGGGGGAAGAACAATACCCACTAGGCCACCCATTCCCCCCACCCCAACCCCCATCCCCAGACTGGGTACGGCAGTCAGATACTTTTCCCACCTCACCCACCGCGCCCCCCCCACTGGGACTGGGTGGGACAGTGGGTCAGACGCTGTCCTTTACCCCCCTCCCTCTGGGACTGGGTGGGACAGTGGGTCAGACGCTGTCCTTTACCCCCCTCCCTCTGGGACTGGGTGGGGCAGTGGGTCAGACGCTGTCCTTTACCCCCCTCCCTCTGGGACTGGGTGGGGCAGTGGGTCAGACACTGTCCTTTCCCCCCCTCCCTCTGGGACTGGGTGGGACAGTGGGTCAGACGCTGTCCTTTCCCCTCCTCCCTCTGGGACTGGGTGGGACAGTGGGTCAGACGCTGTCCTTTCCCCCCCTCCCTCTGGGACTGGGTGGGACAGTGGGTCAGACACTGTCCTTTCCCCTCCCCCTCCCTCTGGGACTGGGTGGGACAGTGGGTCAAACATTGTCCTTCCCCGCCCCCTCCCTCTGGGACTGGGTGGGACAGTGGGTCAGACGCTGTCCTTTCCCCCCCTCCCTCTGGAACTGGGTGGGACAGTGGGTCAGACGCTGTCCTTTACCCCCCTCCCTCTGGGACTGGGTGGGGCAGTGGGTCAGACGCTGTCCTTTACCCCCCTCCCTCTGGGACTGGGTGGGGCAGTGGGTCAGACGCTGCCCTTTACCCCCCTCCCTCTGGGACTGGGTGGGACAGTGGGTCAGACGCTGTCCTTTCCCCTCCTCCCTCTGGGACTGGGTGGGACAGTGGGTCAGACGCTGTCCTTTCCCCCCCTCCCTCTGGGACTGGGTGGGACAGTGGGTCAGACACTGTCCTTTCCCCTCCCCCTCCCTCTGGGACTGGGTGGGACAGTGGGTCAAACATTGTCCTTCCCCGCCCCCTCCCTCTGGGACTGGGTGGGACAGTGGGTCAGACGCTGTCCTTTCCCCCCCTCCCTCTGGGACTGGGTGGGACAGTGGGTCAGACACTGTCCTTTCCCCCCTCCCTCTGGGATTGGGTGGGACAGTGGGTCAGACACTGTCGGGTGACTGACTGTGTGGAGTTTGCACGTTCTCCCCGTTTCTGCGTGGGTTACCTCCGGGTGCTCTGGTTTCCTCCCACAGTCCAAGGATGTGCAGGTTAGGCTGGAGTGGCCGTGCTAAATTGCCCCACAGCGTTCAGGGATATGTAGGTTGGGTGCATTAGTTCGGGGTAAATGTAGAGTAATGGGGGAGGGGAATGGATCTGGGTGGGATGCTGTTTGGAGGGTCAGTGTGGACTGGTAGGGCCTGTCTCCACATTCTATAAACTTGAAGAACTGCAAAGCTTTACAACCCTCTGAGTGAAGACCTTCCTCTGTATGGGAACCCTGAACGGTCCACCTCCATAGCCTGAACTTAGGACATCCAGCCAGAAGAAACATCAACCCTGTCAAACCCACTGAGAATTAACTTAATTCATGTGAGAATCCCCTCTCATTCTTCTCAATTCCACTGAATATATGATTTGCAGGGTCCGGGAGTGTTGGACAAAGTTAAAAATCACACAACACCCCAGGTTTAATTGGAAGCACTAGCTTTCGGAGCGCTGCTCCTTCGTCAGGTGGTTGTCTTCAGAGCAGCGCTCCGAAAGCTACTGCTTCCCAATAAACCTGTTGGGCGGCACGGTGGCTCAGTGGTTAGCACTGCGGCCTCATGGCGCCAGAGACCATGGGTTCAATTCCAGCCTCAGGTGACTGTCTGTGTGGAGTTTGCACATTCTCCCCGTGTCTGCGTGGGTTTCCTCCCACAGTCCAAACATGTACAGGTCAGGTGAATTGGCCATGCTAAATTGCCCGTAGTGTTAGGTGAAGGGGTAAATGTAGGGAGGTGAGTTGCTCCTTGGAGGGTCGGTGTGGATTTGTTGGGCCGAAGGGCCTGTTTTCACACTGTAAGTAATCTAATCTAATCATAACCTGGTGTTGTGTGATTTTTAACAGAATATATGCTCATTTTTACCCCGTCTATCTGCAGCAGAGATGGAAGGGGTACATTGTTTTTATCTTACATTGATGTGTGGGCATAACATACCCTGTTCACGTTCTGACCCAGGCATTACTGTACTCTGTTGTGGTGCGTGTTAACTCCTACAGTCAGTGTTTCACCCTCTGTTAGAAAGGAGCTGAACTGTCACATCCAGCCACCAAGTGGCGGTGTTACCATAGTTCCCTCTCCTGAAAGAGTGAACTTCCTAAATAATAATGCTTTTAATCATTCACTTCAGTGAGAGAGGGACGGTATAAGAGGGAGGGAAGAGAGACATAGTGAGAGAGGAGAAAGGTAGAGAAATAGAAGGTGGGAGAGAGAGAGAGAGAGAGTGAAAGAGGGAGTGGAGAGAGAGAGAGAGAGAGGAAGGACAGAGAGAGACAGAAGGATAGAGTGAAGGGCAAAAGACAATGGGAGGAGAGAGAGAAATAACAGGAAGGGAGAGAGACAGGGCGACGACAGAAGAGGTCAAGATGTGTCCTACTCTTCCCAAGGGCAGTTCGAGGTGGGTGCAACACACGCCGCCTGCTACCACATCTGCTGAAAGAACCTTTTACAAGAAAAAAATCAAGCCGTACTTTCCGTTTCTCTTTCTTGTCGTCCTTCTTGGTGAAGACGGTGTGGACCCACCAGATCTTGGTGAACATGCTGCCATAAGCTAGGCTGAAGCCCAGGCCTAGTAACCACACTCGAGCCTGTGGGGAGGTCAAACAAAAGAACGGGTTAACAGTTAATTTGGAGATGCACACCGGGCCACGGACCTTCCCCCTTTTTGAGAAGATTCATGGACCACACTAAACCCCCTCAAGGTTTATTAGGATAGCCTAGACTCTGACTTTTTCTTGTTTTAAAATGGAGTGTAAGGCATTCCATTCGATTGGTCAAACTGTTCAACTTCAAGCATCACATAATTCATTTTTATTTTACAATTAAAATCATAGAACCATGGAATCCCTACAGTGTGGAAACAAGTCCAAACCGACCCCCCAAAGAGCAACCCAACCAGACCCCATTCCCCCTACCCTATATTTACCCCTGCACCTAGCCTACACATCCCTGGACACGATGGGACAATTTAGCATGGCCAATCCATCATAACCTGCACGTCTTTGGATTATGGGGGGAAACCGGAGCACCCGGAGGAAACCCACGCAGACACGGGGAGAATGAGCAAACTCCACACAGAGAGTCGCCTGAGGCTGGAATTGAACCCAGGTCCCTGGCGTTGTGAGGCAGCAGTGCTAACCACTGAGCCACCGTGCCACCCCAAAATACAGGCAATATAAAAATAAAAGAATTGGCTTAACTGTCACTCTATTGAAATGCTTAAGAAAATACTGATTAATTGTTCCAATACAGTAACAGTCCATAAACACACCCTTGGCAAAGGCAAATTCAGTAAAATAGATTGTCTCACACACAAACAGAACCTCGGCCTTCAGCTGTAACAGGGAGAGGAATAAGATCTTCCACATCCAACTTTAAGACCCCAGCAATTGTTGCAAACTAAAACTAAAAATCTGTGGGAGATTGCCCCACCCATTCAGGCTGCTTCTATTGTTCTAACTTAAAAAAAAACACCACCTAGGGTCTCCCAAGCTGTTTACTTTGTTGGTTTTGAGTGGAACACTCATCACCTCTTGGCTCAACCTTTCTTCATGAAAGAAACTAGGATGAAGCACACCTCTTAAAGCCGTAGTATCGTCACAACTAGAATTTTTTTTCAAATCCCCCGACAGCACAAATCTGTTTGGGGGATAAAACAAAACCCAGTCAGGCTTTCTGTTTGGACGTAGGCCGCAATGGGGCGGATCGAAAGGGTTTGCATTGAGAATCAAGGCCGTTGCCATGTTACTGGAAGATCTTTCATTTATATAACATCCTTCACAGCCTCAAGCATTTCAAAACAACTACTAAAGTCAGCTTGAAGGGGGGGGGGTCAACGTCGTAGAAAAACATGGCAGCCAATGTAGTGCACAGCAAAGGGACAGTGCTCAGATGATCCATTTTGTAGCGGTTTTGGCTGAGGGGGTTAACTCTTGACTCAAATAACTGCTTTGCCCGTTAATTTAGAATGTTTTCCTTGTGTCTGCCTGAGAAGGTAGGTGGGTCCTCGATTTGATGTCTTTTGGAAGGAGGCACCTCTGATTTATCAGCACCCTCTCAGCGCGGCACACAGGGTTCTGAACATGTCCCCGAAGTATAAATCCAGTGCAACACCTCCTGACCCAGGGACAGGAGTGTGACCGACTGGAGACCTCGGTGCAGGCTCTGTCGGGGACGGACTCCCAGCAGACGGGAACACCCGCGGAAGTGCCATTCAGTGCATCTTTATTCAGCCGTGGGTCAGGGGTAACATGGTGGCTCAGTGGTTAGCACTGCTGCCTCACAGCACCGGGAGCCTGGGTTCGATCCCAGCCTCGGGCGACTGTCTGTGTGGAGTTTTCACATCTTCCCCGTGTCTGCGTGGGTTTCCTCCGGGTGCTCCGGTTTCCTCCCACAGTCACAAAGGTGTGCAGGTCAGGGTGGATTGGCCGTGCTAAATTGTCCCACAGTGTTCAGGAATGTATAGGTTAGGTGCATTAGTTGGGGGCAGGGGATGGTTCTGGGTGGGTTACTCTTCAGAGGGTTGGGGTAGACTTATTGGGCCGAAGGGCCTGTTTCAACACTGTGAGGGGTTCTACTCTACCCTAACACCCTTGTCTCAGATAGAGTCAAACAACATTTAAAAGGCATTTGGACAAATACATGGATAGGGGAGGTTTAGAAGGATAGGGGCCAAGTGCAGGGAAATGGGGTTAGCGTGGATGGACATTTTGATCAGCACGGACCAGTTTGGGCTGAGGAGCTGTCTCCACGATGGAGGACTCGATGACTCTTAATGCAGTTACCTGACCCCAAACTCAGTCAGAACTGCCCCCCCTCCCCCACCAGCTGCCTGTTGTGAAAAACATCCAATCGACGGGGATTTCAGTTCAGGGAGAAGTGACGTCTTGCTCGACTTGTGTAAGAGATCGGTGAGGAGCACTGGGAAAGATACTGCGAGAGCGACAAAGGGTCATCAGGTTTGTCCCCACAGCGGCGGGAGAAGGGAAATTGGGAAATTGAGCCCGTTTCCTTTCAAGATTTGAACAATTAGCAAGTGCGGCCAACTCAAGGAGGTAGTCTGGGGCAGATGCAGGTAAGACGTTTTCCCCACTTGGAAATTTCATATTGGGGATGAGAAGGAGTCATCTTCCTCAGAGAGGATTGTGAACCTTTGGAATTCTCTACCACAGAGGGCTGTGGATGCTCAGTCTTTGAGTCTGTTTAAGGGAGAGATCAATAGGTTTCTGATTACCAGCGGTGCAGAGGATTATGGGTGGGGGAGGGGGTGGTGTTGGCTAAAAGGACAGGCGCTACGTCAGCCGCAATCGTATGGGCTGGCAGGCTTGATGGGCTGAATTGCCCACTCCTGCTCCTACGTTTCGAAGTCCTGTCTGGCTGCGTAAAGGAAAGAACGAACAACCTCGGGACGTCACGAAATTCAAAATGGGGCAATGACGTATCCGTGGCAACGTCACGAGGAGCTCCAATAACAGGGGGCTCTGGGACACATGGGCTCAGATCCCATTTGGCAGAATTTAAATGCCATGCAGAATTGGAAACGAGTCCCGGCAAATTCGGAAATGATCACTGAGCACCCCGAGAGGGAAGGAATTCTGCCCTCCTTGCCCAGTCAGGCCACTACGGGACTCCAAACCCACAGTAAAATGGCTGAAGTTTTACTGACTGATTGAAATAGCCCAGCAAGATTGTCAGTCTAAGGGCAATCAGGAATGAGCAATAAATGCCAGGGGTGCACATATCCCATGAAAGAATTTTTTTGAAAAAAGCCAATTAAGTATTTTTCAAGGCTAGTTGGTTGGTGTTGTGAGTGAGTGAGTGAATGAGTGAGCTTTATTGTCACATGTACTCAAATGAGTCCAGTGAAACATTGATAGGTCGCCACTTAGAGCATCATCCTAGGTACTGAGGTACAGCTTCAGTTACAAGATTAGTTCCAGTGTCACCAATGTGACCAACACACAGCGCCATCTTAGGTACAGAGGTAGAATCCTCAGCTACAGGACAGAGGAATGAGAAACACAATGTGCTGGAGAAACTGAGCAGGTCGGGCAGTACCAGTAGAAAGAGAGAGAGAGAGCGCGCGAGACAGGCGTTAATGTTCCGACTCTGTGTGTTGGCACGCCTCTGGATGACTCACCTGGCAAACCAGAGGGAAGTGCCACTGGTGGATGTGGTAACCGTCTAATCCGAGGGGGAATACAGCCGCCAGGGCCAGGGTGCAGCCCACTGCCGTCATGTTATTCAGGTAGGGCTGGGAGTTCTGAATGTACCTGGGAAAGAACACACTCGTGACCAACAACGTCCTGCGTCCGCGTGGTAGATGCTCGGAAGTCTCGCACCAAAGGAGACGGTGCTGTTTGGTCTGTAATGTCTGGACTGGCTATACAAACGAGGTGTCATTGCCGGGTACCGATCTCCTGCTTCCCCACGCTCCCTCCCTCAGCCCCGCCACATCCCTTGGGCACATTGTTTATATCCAAATAACCATCCAGTGCAAACCTGAAATGCCTCAATTGAACCCGCACCCAAACCACTTGCTGAGTGGGAAAGGTTTTGCTGACATGTTCTCTGCTACTTTTGCAAATCATTTTAAAATCTATGCTGTCCCCTCTGAGGAACAGGAACAGTTTCCTCCTCTATCTGCACATGATTTCAGACACCTTGATCATAGAATCCCTACAGTGTGGAAACAGGCCATTCGGCCCAACCAGTCCACGCCAACCTCTCCAAAGTGTAACCCACCCACACCTATTCCTCTACAGTTACCCCTAGCCTCACATCCCTGAACACTACGGGCAATTTAGCACGGTCAATTCTCCTGACCTGCACATCCTTGGACTGCAGGTGGAAACCGGAGCACCCGGAGGAAACCCACACAGACGATGAGAGGATGTGCACACTCTACACGGACAGTCGCCTGAGGCTGGAATCGAACCTGGGTCCGGGCCACCTTGAAGCGGCAGTGCTAACCACTGAGCCACCGTGCCACCATGCTCAAGTCCCCTGCTAGCCTTCTTAAACAGAACCAACGTCCCAATATGCCTTGCATGGGTGGGATTGGGGGCAACTTCTGAACAAAACATGGCGCCAAATGACACCAGGAGATTAGATTACTTACAGTGTGGAAACAGGCCCTTCGGCCCAACAAGTCCACACCGACCCGCTGAAGCGCAACCCACCCAGACACCTACATTAACCCCTTACCAAACACTACGGGCAATTAAGCGTGGCCAATTCACCTGACCCACACATCTTTGGACTGTGGGAGGAAACCGGAGCACCCGGAGGAAACCCACGCAGACACGGGGAGAACGTGCAAACTCCACACAAACAGTTGCCCGAGGCGAGAATTGAACCCGGGTCTCAGGCACTGTGAGGCAGCAGTGCTAACCACTGTGCCACCGTGCCGCCCACAAATTGATATTGGGGCAAAGGACCAAAAACAAAAGAATAGATTTCAAGGTTCAATTTAAAGCCAGAGAGACAGCCAGAGAGACTTATTAAGGACAATTCACAGGCACAGACACACAGAAGCACAGCAAATGACACTGGAGCGATTTATCGGGGACACGCAAGAGGTCAGACTCAGATGAACACAAACCGCACGAAGGGTTTCTGAGGCTGAGGGAGAAACAGAGAGAGGGAGAGGGAAGGGCAAGGGATTGGAGAACTTCGCAAACGAGGATGAGCATTTTAAAAAGGAGGGTTTACCGGAGTGGGAGACAGTACAGGCCACCGGGGGTGATGACTGAACAACACGAATCACTGAGCCCCGTCCACACAATCCCCACTTACCGCACGTTACTGTTGTAGATGTTAAATGTGAGGCAGATGATTCCCAGCAAAATCCCGAGCCCAGCTAGCACGGACACCGACACAAAGAGCTTCTGGGATAAGTATCGGAAAGTCGGGATGACCTTGGTATGGTCAGGAGGAGGGGTCCCACCTGCAAAGGCAAGGCAACAACAGTCAAGGGTAAGGACGCTGGGCTCATTGTAAGCACAAAGTTTCATAACATCCTACGCCCTACAATTAGATTCCAGTCTGTACCTCACTCCCAGGTATCCATTATTCTGTATATAAACCATCTGAACCCCTCGATTAGATTCCAGTCTGTAACTCACCCCCAGGTATCCATTATTCTGTATATAAACCATCTGAACCCCTCGATTAGATTCCAGTCTGTAACTCACTCCCTGGTATCCATTATTCTGTATATAAACCACCTGAACCCCTCGATTAGATTCCAGTCTGTAACTCACTCCCAGGTATCCATTATTCTGTATATAAACTATCTGAACCCCTCGATTAGATTCCAGTCTGTAACTCACTCCCAGGTATCCATTATTCTATATATAAACCATCTGAACCCCTCGATTAGATTCCAGTCTGTAACTCACCCCCAGGTACCCATTATTCTGTATATAAACCATCTGAACCCCTCGATTAGATTCCAGTCTGTAACTCACTCCCAGGTATCCATTATTCTGTATATAAACCATCTGAACCCCTCGATTAGATTCCAGTCTGTAACTCACTCCCAGGTATCCATTATTCTGTATATAAACCATCTGAACCCCTCGATTAGATTCCAGTCTGTAACTCACCCCCAGGTACCCATTATTCTGTATATAAACCATCTGAACCCCTCGATTAGATTCCAGTCTGTAACTCACTCCCAGGTATCCATTATTCTGTATATAAACCATCTGAACCCCTCGATTAGATTCCAGTCTGTAACTCACTCCCAGGTACCCATTATTCTGTATATAAACCATCTGAACCCCTCGATTAGATTCCAGTCTGTAACTCACTCCCAGGTACCCATTATTCTGTATATAAACCATCTGAACCCCTCGATTAGATTCCAGTCTGTAACTCACTCCCAGGTATCCATTATTCTGTATATAAACCATCTGAACCCCTTGATTAGATTCCAGTCTGTAACTCACCCCCAGGTATCCATTATTCTGCATGGGTCCCTATTTCAACCCAATCTCCATGAGTAGAGTGATTAATTCATATTGTTCATGATTTTTCCCTGAAAAGGTCGCCCAGGATCTGACTGTGAACCAGGAGAAGGGGAGAGGGTGTGAGTGAGAGGGTTAATCCCCTCCTGTGGGAACAGGCTGCAGGATCTGACTGTGAACCGTGAGGAGGGGAGAGGGGATGAGTGAGAGCGTTAATCCCCTCCTGTGGGAACAGGCTGCAGGATCTGACTGTGAACCGGGAGAAGGGGAGAGGGTGTGAGTGAGAGGGTTAATCCCCTCCTGTGGGAACAGGCTGCCCAGGATCTGACTGTGAACCGTGAGGAGGGGAGAAGGTGTGAGTGAGAGGGTTAATCCCCTCCTGTGGGAACAGGCTGCAGGATCTGACTGTGAACCGGGGAGGGGGTGGGGAGAGGGGGTGAGTGAGAGGGTTAATTCCCTTCTGTGGGAACAGGCTGCAGGATCTGACTGTGAACCGGGAGAAGGGGAGAGGGGGTGGGTGAGAGGGTTAATCCCCTCCTGTGGGAACAGGCTGCCCAGGATCTGACTGTGAACCGGGAGAAGGGGAGAGGGGGTGGGTGAGAGGGTTAATCCCCTCCTGTGGGAACAGGCTGCCCAGGATCTGACTGTGAACTGGGGAGGGGGTGGGGAGAGGGGATGAGTGAGAGGATTAATCCCCTCCTGTGGGAACAGGCTGCCCAGGATCTGACTGTGAACCGGGAGAAGGGGAGAGGGGGTGGGTGAGAGGGTTAATCCCCTCCTGTGGGAACAGGCTGCCCAGGATCTGACTGCGGAGTCAGGCTGGCTTTGGCGAGGGTGTTGCATATTGCTGCCTCTTTTCGGGAATGGGCCACCCAGATCGCTGGTGGTGTTTTCAAGGAGACATCACGGTGGAGCACGGATCTCCAGCTTTGATTTTTCCATAGCAACAGCCCTGAGAGCCACTGCGGCAATCCACCAAGGTTGCCATGGTGACCTAAATGAGAGGCCTGCATGAGTCGGAGAAGCTCCAGTGGTTTCTATAGAGATAAAAGACCAGAGCATTGACATCAAAAACCTTTCCTCCCACGCTCCCAGTATTGTCTCATTACTGGTGCCCTGTACACGAGCTGTGTGTGGGGTACCAGGACTCCCAGAGGTGTGCGAGGTCACTCCTTCATACCTGCTGTTTCTGAACAAGAAATATCACCTTGATACCCTTGAATTTTCAACAAAGCAAATATCTCACCCGACTGCTGTACACACTAACCTTTCCATTAACTTACACAGCAGCAAATAGAATAATGGACAGCCTGGGAATGAGTTACAGACTGGAATCTAATCGAGGGGTTCAGATGGTTTATATACAGAATAATGGATACCTGGGAGTGAGGTACAGACTGGAATCTAATCGAGGGGTTCAGATGGTTTATATACAGAATAATGGATACCTGGGAGTGAGTTACAGACTGGAATCTAATCGAGGGGTTCAGATGGTTTATATACAGAATAATGGGTACCTGGGAGTGAGTTACAGACTGGAATCTAATCGAGGGGTTCAGATGGTTTATACATAGAATAATGGATACCTGGGAGTGAGTTACTGACTGGAATCTAATCGAGGGGTTCAGATGGTTTATATACAGAATAATGGATACCTGGGAGTGAGTTACAGACTGGAATCTAATCGAGGGGTTCAGATGGTTTATATACAGAATAATGGATACCTGGGAGTGAGTTACAGACTGGAATCTAATCGAGGGGTTCAGATGGTTTATATACAGAATAATGGATACCTGGGAGTGAGTTACAGACTGGAATCTAATCGGGGGTTCAGATGGTTTATATACAGAATAATGGATACCTGGGAGTGAGTTACAGACTGGAATCTAATCGAGGGGTTCAGATGGTTTATATATAGAATAATGGACAGCCTGGGAATGAGTTACAGACTGGAATCTAATCGAGGGGTTCAGATGGTTTATATACAGAATAATGGATACCTGGGAGTGAGTTACAGACTGGAATCTAATCGGGGGGTTCAGATGGTTTATATACAGAATAATGGATACCTGGGAGTGAGTTACAGACTGGAATTTAATCGAGGGGTTCAGATGGTTTATATATAGAATAATGGACAGCCTGGGAGTGAGTTACAGACTGGAATCTAATCGAGGGGTTCAGATGGTTTATATATAGAATAATGGACAGCCTGGGAGTGAGTTACAGACTGGAATCTAATCGAGGGGTTCAGATGGTTTATATATAGAATAATGGGTACCTGGGAGTGAGTTACAGACTGGAATCTAATCGAGGTGTTCAGATGGTTTATATATAGAATAATGGATACCTGGGAGTGAGTTACAGACTGGAATCTAATCGAGGGGTTCAGATGGTTTATATATAGAATAATGGACAGCCTGGGAATGAGTTACAGACTGGAATCTAATCGAGGGGTTCAGATGGTTTATATACAGAATAATGGATACCTGGGAGTGAGTTACAGACTGGAATCTAATCGAGGGGTTCAGATGGTTTATATACAGAATAATGGATACCTGGGAGTGAGTTACAGACTGGAATCTAATCGAGGGGTTCAGATGGTTTATATACAGAATAATGGATACCTGGGAGTGAGTTACAGACTGGAATCTAATCGGGGGGTTCAGATGGTTTATATACAGAATAATGGATACCTGGGAGTGAGTTGCAGACTGGAATCTAATCGAGGGGTTCAGATGGTTTATATACAGAATAATGGATACCTGGGAGTGAGTTACAGACTGGAATCTAATCGAGGGGTTCAGATGGTTTATATATAGAATAATGGACAGCCTGGGAGTGAGTTACAGACTGGAATCTAATCGAGGGGTTCAGATGGTTTATATATAGAATAATGGACAGCCTGGGAATGAGTTACAGACTGGAATCTAATCGAGGGGTCCAGATGGTTTATATACAGAATAATGGATACCTGGGGGTGAGTTACAGACTGGAATCTAATCGAGGGGTTCAGATGGTTTATATACAGAATAATGGATACCTGGGAGTGAGTTACAGACTGGAATCTAATCGAGGGGTTCAGATGGTTTATATACAGAATAATGGATACCTGGGAGTGAGTTACAGACTGGAATCTAATCGAGGGGTTCAGATGGTTTATATACAGAATAATGGATACCTGGGAGTGAGTTACAGACTGGAATCTAATCGAGGGGTTCAGATGGTTTATATATAGAATAATGGACAGCCTGGGAGTGAGTTACAGACTGGAATCTAATCGAGGGGTTCAGATGGTTTATATATAGAATAATGGACAGCCTGGGAGTGAGTTACAGACTGGAATCTAATCGAGGGGTTCAGATGGTTTATATATAGAATAATGGATACCTGGGAGTGAGTTACAGACTGGAATCTAATCGAGGGGTTCAGATGGTTTATATATAGAATAATGGACAGCCTGGGAGTGAGTTACAGACTGGAATCTAATCGAGGGGTTCAGATGGTTTATATATAGAATAATGGATACCTGGGAGTGAGTTACAGACTGGAATCTAATCGAGGGGTTCAGATGGTTTATATACAGAATAATGGATACCTGGGAGTGAGTTACAGACTGGAATCTAATCGAGGGGTTCAGATGGTTTATATACAGAATAATGGATACCTGGGGGTGAGTTACAGACTGGAATCTAATCGAGGGGTTCAGATGGTTTATATACAGAATAATGGATACCTGGGAGTGAGTTACAGACTGGAATCTAATCGAGGGGTTCAGATGGTTTATATATAGAATAATGGATACCTGGGGGTGAGTTACAGACTGGAATCTAATCGAGGGGTTCAGATGGTTTATATACAGAATAATGGATACCTGGGAGTGAGTTACAGACTGGAATCTAATCGAGGGGTTCAGATGGTTTATATATAGAATAATGGATACCTGGGGGTGAGTTACAGACTGGAATCTAATCTCGGGGTTCAGATGGTTTATATACAGAATAATGGATACCTGGGAGTGAGTTACAGACTGGAATCTAATCGAGGGGTTCAGATGGTTTATATACAGAATAATGGATACCTGGGGGTGAGTTACAGACTGGAATCTAATCTCGGGGTTCAGATGGTTTATATATAGAATAATGGACAGCCTGGGAGTGAGTTACAGACTGGAATCTAATCGAGGGGTTCAGATGGTTTATATACAGAATAATGGACAGCCTGGGAGTGAGTTACAGACTGGAATCTAATCGAGGGGTTCAGATGGTTTATATACAGAATAATGGATACCTGGGAGTGAGTTATAGACTGGAATCTAATCGAGGGGTTCAGATAGTTTATATATAGAATAATGGATACCTGGGAGTGAGTTACAGACTGGAATCTAATCGAGGGGTTCAGATAGTTTATATACAGAATAATGGATACTGGGAGTGAGTTACAGACTGGAAACTAATTCATTAGTTGAACTTGATTTGAAAATAAAATGTCTGAAAAGGGAAATGTAAATGAGAAAAATCTGAAGCCCAGGGTGTAAGTGTGGTGCTGTGGTCCCAGAGCGTTGCTGCTAATTAATATAATGTCAGCTTCTGTGAGCTATTGTGGGACGTGTGCAGCACACCAGGCAGCAGGCAGCTCTGGGTGCACTAATTGGGGATTATCGCGGCCCTACTGATGGCTTCCCACACAATACATTGTCTTCATTCCCCCCTTCTCTCTGGGACCTGACGGCTTGTTCTATACTGTCAGCTTCAAATGTGCTTTCTCTTATTTCTGACGCCGAGTCTGCCTGTGACTCAGAGGAAACCTGTGCGCGGTTATGTCCCGGTAACCTGAGCACAGTCTGAACCGGCCACCCACCGTGTGTGGTACAGGAGTATTGCTGCACTGCTGGAGCTGCAGCATTTCACACGGGTGGTCCGGATCCTCGCTGCCTGCGGTGGTCTATCTGAAGAGGAGCATGGGCTTTGTGCTGGAATCTCAGCCATACCTTCCCCCTCGATCATCATCGCTAAGGCAATTTCTCAGGCTGCTGTTTGCAAGGTCTCGCCGTGTATGGACTGGTTGCTGCGATTTCTGGTTTGCAGCAGTGACTGGCTTGTGTTAATACGGCTGTCTCTATGGTTTAAGCTCAATACAGTGCGGGTTTCATGGCCTCTGCCTGCTGTTTGGGATTCAGTCCACTCTCTCTCAAGACTCTTGTCACTGAGCTAGACTGTCTTTACTCTGACTCTGCTGCTTTACCCTGTTCGTCTAGATCTTAGGAGCTCTGTGAAACTCTCTACTCTCAAACTTGAATATCGAATACCGATTGCAGATCTAATTCAGGCTTGTGCACGTGATGTCGTGGTGGTGGCGCGGTGGCTCAGTGGTTAGCACTGCTGCCTCACGGTGCTGGGGAGCCCAGGTTCGATCCCACCCTTGGCCGACTGTCTGAGTGGGCTTTGCACGTTCTCCCTGTGTGTTGCCTCCCGAAGGGCTTGGGAAACATTGACTTTCCTGCTCCTCGGACGCTGTATGACCTGCCGCACACTTCCAGCTTCACGTCCATTGACCCTGGCACCTACTGTCTCCGCAGTCCGACGATGTGCAGGTTAAGGAGATTGGCCATGGGAAATGCAAGGAAGGGGCAGTGTGGGGTCGAAGGGCTGAATGGCCTGCTTCCACACTGTAGGGATTCTACCATCTTAATCCTCACTTTTCTAGTGACTACTACATTGACCCTAAGGCCATCTAGTGCACAGGCCACGACAGGTGCTATACAAATGCAAGTCATTCTGTCAGTGAAGTTTTGATAAACTGTTGTAGCTGGATCCTCAGTCTCAGCGGGAAGCCAACAGATGGTTTCCTGTGCTACATTCCTGACCCCCTGCCCTTGGAAATGAGAGAGAGAGTTACCAGGGTCAGGAAAGCCAGGAAGGGATCCGGACAAACTCTCCCATTTCTTAAACCCACAGCATTTCAAAATGTGCCAACTGGGGGTGTGAGTTCCTCAGTGTGGCAGCGTCTCGATCAATGCTTTAATATACAGCTACAACATCAGACCAACAGCATTTCGAGACTTCCACAGCAGCTACATCTTTGTACAAGGACCCTGCAATTCATTCCCTTTCTTAAATATTTACTCATTCCCTTTATTACAGTTAGAGCATTATTGGATCTGATCCATCTCTCTGATTTTCTCTGGTCTCCTGATGGAAGCAGTGGCTGGTCTCCTGATGCAGGGACCGTCTGGTCTCCTGGTGCAGGCAGTGCCAGCTCTCTTGGTGCAGGGACCATCTGGTCTCCTGGTGCAGGCAGTGGCTGGTCTCCTGGTGCAGGGACCGTCTGGTCTCCAGGTGCAGTGACTGTCTGGTCTCCTGATGCAGGGACCGTGTGGTCTCCTAGTGCAGACAGTGTCTGGTCTCCTGGTGCAGGGACCGTCTGGTCTCCTGGTGCAGGCAGTGCCTGGTCTCCTGATGCAGTGACTGTCTGGTCTCCTGATGCAGGGACCGTCTGGTCTCCTGATGCAGGGACCGTCTCATCTCCAGATGCAGGGACCGCCTGGTCTCCTGGTGCAGGCAGTGCCTGATCTCCTGGTGCAGGCAGTGCCTGGTCTCCTGATGCAGGCAATGTCTTGGTCTCCTGATGCAGGCAGTGTCTGGCCTCCTGGTGCAGGGACCGTCTGGTCTCCTGATGCAGGGACCGCCTGGTCTCCTGATGCAGGGACCGTCTGGTCTCCTGATGGAGGCAGTGTCTGGTCTCCTGATGCAGGGACCGCCTGGTCTCCTGATGCAGGCAGTGCCTGATCTCCTGGTGCAGGGACCATCTGGTCTCCTGATGCAGGCAATGTCTTGGTCTCCTGATGCAGGGACCAACTGGTCTCCGGATGCAGGGACCGTCTGGTCTCCTGATGCAGGCAGTGCCTGGTATCCTGATGGAGGCAGTGTGTGGTCTCCTGATGCAGGTAATCTCTCTTTTCTGAGAGCGGCTGTACCTTTTCCAGTTCACTTCACACTGTGGCTGTATTTTCATCACTTTTCTCTCTGTCTTTTTTTCACTTGCGACGCTGCATGACTAATGTGATTAATTTCTACCCAGCCGGCTCAAGCTGTGAGCACAAACTGCTGCAATTCACATACTGTCCCGTGACTCCTCTCCTCATTTACTTGCAGCTGCAACTCACTAAACATTGCTTTCATTTAATAAAATCTACTGCCTCCTTCTTCTCGACAAATACCTAATTTTGCATTTATATGGCCACGTTAAGACCACAGAATGTGGGTGCAGAGGTAGAATATCTGGCCCAACTAGTCTGCTCTGCCACTCAATGGTCTGATAATCCACAATTTCAATTTCCTACCTCTCCTCCATACCCCTTACTTCCCATACCAATTAAAAATCTATCCCAGCTTCGAATGTACACAACGAACCAGCCTCTGTAGTCAATAATTCCACAGATTCACTGCCCTCTGAGAGAATTAATTGTTGTTCATCTGGAGTTTAATTCAGATAAATGCGAGGTGCTGCATTTTGGGAAAGCAAATCTTAGCAGGACTTATACACTTAATGGTAAAGTCCTAGGGAGTGTTGCTGAACAAAGAGACCTTGGAGTGCAGGTTCATAGCTCCTTGAAAGTGGAGTCGCAGGTAGATAGGATCGTGAAGAAGGTGTTTGGTATGCTTTCCTTTATTGGTCAGACTATTGAGTACAGGAGTTGGGAAGTCATGTTGCAGCTGTACAGGACATTGGTTAGGCCACTGTTGGAATATTGCATGCAATTCTGGTCTCCTTCCTATCGGAAAGATGTTGTGAAACTTGAAAGGGTTCAGAAAAGATTTACAAGGATGTTGCCAGGGTTGGAGGATTTGAGCTACAGGGAGAGGCTGAACAGGCTGGGGCTGTTTTCCCTGGAGCGTTGGAGGCTGAGGGGTGACCTTATAGAGGTTTATAAAATCATGAGGTGCATGGATAGGATAAATAGGCAAAGTCTTTTCCCTGGGGTGGGGGAGTCCAGAACTAGAGGGCATAGGTTTAGGGTGAGAGGGGAAAGATATAAAAGAGACCTAAGGGGCAACTTTTTCATGCAGAGGGTGGTACGTGTATGGAATGAGCTGCCACAGGAAGTGGTGGAGGCTGGTACAATTGCAATATTTAAGAGGCATCTGGATGGGTATATGAATAGGAAGAGTTTGGAGGGATATGGGCCGGGTGCTGGCAGGTGGGACTAGATTGGGTTGGGATATCTGGTCGGCATGGACGGGTTGGACCGAAGGGTCTGTTTCCGCGCTGTATATCTCTATGACTCTGGGACTCTGCCTTAAAAGCATTGCTCAGCTCCTTATTCTGAGATTACGCCGTCTGGTCTCAAACTCTCCCATGGGGGGAAACAATCTTTCCGCATCTACCTTGTCAAGTCCCCGAGGAATCTTGTATGTTTCAATGAGATCTCCTCTCAATCTTCTCACCTCCAATGAATACAGACTCAACCTGCTCAGCCTCTCCTCATTAGACAGTCCCTCGGGACATGGGATCAACCTAGTGAGGTGTTTCTGGAATGCCAGCACGTCTTCGATAAGGGGTGGCGCGGTGGCACAGTGGTTAGCACTGCTGCCTCACAGCGCCAGAGACCCGGGTTCAATTCCCGACTCAGGCGACTGACTGTGTGGAGTTTTCACGTTCTCCCCATGTCTGCGTGGGTTTCCTCCGGGTGCTCCGGTTTCCTCCCACAATCCAAAGATGTGCGGGTCAGGTGAATTGGCCATGCTAAATTGCCCGTAGTGTTAGGTAAGGGGTAAATGTAGGGGAATGGGTGGGTTGCGCTTCGGCGGGTCGGTGTGGACTTGTTGGGCTGAAGGGCCTGTTTCCACACTGTAACTAATCTAATCTAATTTCACAGTATTCTAGGTATAGTTTAATAGTGCCTTGTACAGTTTAGTAAGACCACTCTATCTTTAAAGCCTTTGAAACAGAGGGTAACAATCTCCCTGCTGAATTTGTGAGTGAGCTTTTTATTGTAATTTGAGTGTGAGGACTCCCAAATCCCTCTGTGTTGACAATAGACGATGGGTGCCGGAGTAGGCCATTCTGCCCTTCGCGCCTGCACCACCATTCAATATGATCATGGCTGATCATCCTTAATCAGTATCCTGTTCCTGCCTTATCTCCATAACCCTTGATTCCACTATCCTTGAGAGCTCTGTCCAACTCTTTCTTAAATGAATCCAGAGACTGGGCCTCCACTGCCCTCGGGCAGAGCATTCCACACAGCCACCCCTCTCTGGGTGAAGAAGATTCTCCTCATCTCTGTCCTAAATGGCCTACCCCGTATTTTTAAGCTGTGTCCTCTGGTTCGGGACTCACCCGTCAGCGGAAACATGTTTCCTGCCTCCAGAGTGTCCAATCCTTTAGTCATCTTATATGTGGGGAGAAAGTGAGGACTGCAGATGCTGGAGATCTGAGCTGAAAATGTGTTGCTGGAAAAGCACAGCAGGTCAGGCAGCATTCAAAGAGCAGGAGAATCGACGTTTTGGGCATGAACCCTTCTTCAGGAATCTTATAAGACATAATCTTATATGTCTCAATCAGATCCCCTCTCAGTCTTCTAAACTCAAGGGTATACAAGCCCAGCTTTATGTTGCAGCTTTATGTAGCCATTCCGCATTTAAATAATCCTCGTTTCCTCTAGTCTTCTTGACATTTTCCCACATTCCATTCCATTCGCCAAGTCTTTGCCCACTTCCTTACCCTGTCTACATCCCTCTGCAGACTCTCAGTGTGCCATCTTCACCACTTGCGTTCCTGCCTGTTTCTGTGTCATCTGCGAACGAGGTGACGGTCTGTTCACTTTCTTCATCCAAATCGTCAATATATAATAAATAATTGTGACCCCAGTACTAAAGCTGAAAGTGTGTTGCTGGAAAAGTGCAGCAGGTCAGGCAGCATCCAAGGAACAGGAAATTTGACGTTTCGGGCATAAGCCCTTCATCAGGAAAGACCCCAGTACTAACCCTTGCTGCACTCCTCTAGTTACAGGTTACCAACCTGAAACTACCACCTTTATCCTGACTGTCTGTCTTCCATTGGTTAGCCAATCCTCCATCTGTTACATCATGGGCTCTTGTTATGTAGCCTAACCCTGTGGTCCCTTATCAAACACCTTCTGAAAATCCAAATATGTTACATCCCCTTCAGCGAACCTGCTTGAGATCTCTTCCAGGAATGTGAATACAGTTGCCAGGCATAAATCCCCTGCTTTTGTGAAGATATGCTGACTCTGTTTGATCGTATTCAGCACATCTAAATGGTTCGCTGTTTATAATCGACTCTCACAATTCTCAAGAACAGATATGAAGCAAATTAGCCTGTTGTCATCATAGTCATAGAGATGTACAGCATGGAAACAGACCTTCGGTCCAACCCGTCCGTGCCGACCAGATATCCCAACCCAATCTAGTCCCACCTGCCAGCACCCGGCCCATATCCCTCCAAACCCTTCCTATTCGTATACCCATCCAGATGCTGTAATTGTACCAGCCTCCACCACTTCCTCTGGCAGCTCATTCCTTACACGTACCACCCTCTGCGTGAAACAGTTGCCCTGAGGTCTCTTTTATATCGTTCCCCTCTCACCCTAAACCTATGCCCTCTAGTTCTGGACTCCCTGACCCCAAGGAAAAGACTTTGTCTATTTATTCTGTCCATGCCCCTCATGATTTTGTAAACCTCTATAAGGTCACCCCTCAGCCTCCGACGCTCCAGGGAAAACAGCCCCAGCCTGTTCAGCCTCTCCCTGTAGCTCAAACCCTCCAACCCTGGCAACATCCTTGTAAGTCTTTTCTGAACCGTTTCAAGTTTTCTTCTTCCCTTTTTAACTCGAGGTGTAACATTGGCAACCTCCTTGCACTTCTCTAGAATCTAAGGAGTCTTGGAAGATGAGTACTAGTGCATCCCCTATCTCTGCAGCTACTTCCTATAACATCTGAGGATATACCCCACCAGGTCCAGGGCACATATAACCTCTTGGCATCTATTCGTCCCCATGTACCTGTTCTCTAGCGATAGTTGTCATCTCAATTTCCTCTCTTCCTTTCCTTCCTTATTATTTTGGATTTCTTGGAATGCCACCATGAAGACTCACGCAAAGGATTTCTTTAATTTCTTTGCCACTTCCTTGTTTCCCTGTTATTCTGCCTCCAGCCTCATTCTTGAAGGGACCTTTGTTCACTTTCATTCAATCTTTCCTTGTATGTAACTAAAGAAGCACTTGCTGATAAGCCTTGATGATAATTGTCAGTTCATCCTCAAAGATGACTTCTTTTGATCATCCTTTGCTGGTTTTTAAACCCTCTGGTTCACCGTCAATCTTTGACACTTTTATGGGTTTTCTTGCAATGCTGATGGCATCTTTCTCCTGCTCCTTGGATGCTGCCCGACCTGCTGCGCTTTTCCAGCAACACATTTTCAGCTCTGATCTCCAGCATCTGCAGTCCTCACTTTCTCCTCGGGTATCTTTCATTTCCCAGGTCAACCATAGTCGGCTCGTATAGCTCCCGGAAAGCTCGCTTTCTCACTGCGATGTGTCTTTGCCGTGAGTCACAAACTATTTCTTAAGCATCTGTCCCTGATAGTCTTTGCGGCAAGACCCCTTTCCAATCCATTCTAATGAACCCCCACATTCCTTTGTACCGTGGTATGGTCATTGTTTACCAGGGATTTTCTCTCTCTGCCTCTGAGGTAATTTATTAAACCCTCCCACATCATGCATTACCAAACCCAAAATAGCCTGATACCTGGTTGGATCCGAAACACATTTCTCCAGGAAACTGTCCCAAATACAGCGCATGAATTAAAAACAGAACATACTGGAGAAACTCAGCAGGTCGGGTCACATCTGTGGAGAGAGAAGCAAGAGTTTACGTTCGACTTTTCCGCGTGACTTGTTTTTGGAACCCGGTTCTGAAGAGAGGTCACGCTGGACTCAACACGTTAACCGCTCGGCTATTTTAAGCACTAACATTAGCCAGTTTGTATTTCAGGTTTCCAGCATCCCAGAATGTTTTCTGTTTCACGCTCTATAAATTCTCCCTTATGGTTAACTCTGTCAATTTGACTTTCCCAAACTCCAATGAAGGTTAAAGCCACTCGTGATTAATGTACTGCCTTGTTTTATATGCCCTCCTTATCTCCTGATTGATTCGCTGTCCTACAATGTAGTTAATGTCAGGGGCCTTGTAGACTCCGCCCACTAGTGTCCTAGTCTCCTCGTTATTTTTTACTATCACACCTCCTGATCTGAGATCATTTACTGCTATTGTACTTATTATATCCCGTGTCCCACAACCCTTCCTACCTATGTGTTGCTGAGTTTTCTATGTTTGGACACTCTGTACATTCCTAAACCAGTCTGGGCATCCTAACCTAAATAACTTTCCTGCAACACTGTAGCATCTTTTGTTTGATTTGTAAGCCTAAACATCCCTTCCCCAGAACCCTGCCCCCAACTCTAAATAGTTTAAATTCCTCTCCCCAGTTCTGACCCTCTGACAGTGCGGCACACCCTCAGTACTGACCCTCTGACAGTGCGGTGCTCCCTCAGTACTGACCCTCTGACAGTGCGGCACACCCTCAGTACTGACCCTCTGACAGTGCGGCACACCCTCAGTACTGACCCTGTGACAGTGCGGCACTCCCTCAGTACTGACCCTGTGACAGTGTGGCACTCCCTCAGTACTGACCCTTTGACAGTGCAGCACTCCCTCAGTACTGACCCTTTGACAGTGCAGCATTCCCTCAGTACTGACCCTCTGACAGTGCGGCACTCCCTCAGTACTGACCCTCTGACAGTGCGGCACTCCCTCAGTACTGACCCTCTGACAGTGCTGCACTCCCTCAGTACTGACCCTCTGACAGTGCGGCACTCCCTCAGTACTGACCCTCTGACAGTGCAGCACTCCCTCAGTACTGACCCTCTGACAGTGCGGCACACCCTCAGTATTGCACCATGATTGCTAAGTGGTGGATGTTGTGCCAAATATACTGACATTGGACTTAAACCAATGAGCTTCTGACTTTAAGGCAACAGAGGGACACCCTGCTAATGGAATTCTTCCTCCACCTCTGAGGAAGTAACTCATGATGAACAATAAACCAAGGGTAGGGTCCAATTGTGTGCCACCCAGCTTCCTCCAACTGAAGATTGGGACTCAGGCTGTGAATGTGATTCATGTGACAGAGTGACTCACCAAACCATCGGTCAGTGCCAAAGAAAGACATGTTGTCGTTTGTGCTGTCGTAGTAACCAATCTTCACATATTTAGCGTCTGTGGGGGAAAGGGCAAATCACTTGGTTACTAAGATAAAATTGGCCAACTGTTCAGCTCAAAAGCACGAACAAAATTCACCCACAGCTCATCCATTCACAGTCGGACACTGGGCAGCCTGTTCCCAGTGGACAGGATTACATCTGTCACCCACTTTCACCCTCCCCCCCCCCCCAAACACACACACCCAGCCACACAGACACACACATACACACACTGACACAAACACACATAGAGCCACACACACACACACACACACACACAGACATATACACACACACACACACGCACACACACTGACGCAAACACACACAGAGCCACACACACACAGACATACACACACACTTTCACACACATAGCCCCCCGCACACACACAGACCCACACATTAACACAAACACACACACACACACACACACACACACACACACACACACACACACACACACACACACACACACACACACACACACACACAGTCAGCTGTAGCACCAGGAGAAGTACACCTTGCAATTGCTCCACCATTGTCCAGGCCATCCGAGATCCACTGGCATCGAACACCACGTGACCCTAGAGGAGAGGAGTAATGCATAAGTACAGTATGTGTTGAATTGGAAAACACTGAGACACTCAGGAAAAGGTATCAGGGCATCAAACTGATGTTCATTTCTGTTTGAAAGATCTAAAGCTATGAGCATCAACACACACACACACACTCACAGACACAGGCACACACACAGACACAGAGACAGACAGACACACACACACACACACACACACAGGCGCGCACACACACACACACACAGATACGCACACACACAAACTCTCCACCGGTTCTAGCACATAGGAAGATGGCTGTGGTTGTTGGACGTCAGTCATCCCAGCTCCAGGACAGCTCTGCAGGAGCTCCTCAGGGTAGTGTCCAAGGGCCAGCCATCCTCAGCTCCTTGCTCAATGCCCATTGCTCCATCATAAGAAGTGGGAATGTTTGTCAATGATTGCAGAGTTGCTCAGCAACATTCACAACTCCTCAGGTACTGAAGTAGCCCGTATCCAAATGCAGCAAGACCTGGACACTGGTCAGACTTGGGCTGGCAAACTGGCAAGTAACATTTGTGCCACACAAGGGTCAGACTGGGGCATCTCTGACAGGATGGAATTCAATTCCCTGTGGATTTATGAACAGGAATGATGGAAGGAAGGTGTGTTTGTCACTCAGATGAGTGTATATTGATAGTATCCCTACAGTGTGGAAACAGGCCTCCTGTCCATACTGACTTCCAAAGAGTAGCCCATCCAGACCCATTGCCCCTACCCTATTATTCTATATTTACTCCTGACTAATGTGCCTAACCTGCACATCCCTGGACACTACAGGGCAATTTAGCACGGCCAATTCACCCTAACCTTGAGAATGTGGTGCTAGAAAAGCACAGCAGGTCAGGCTGCATTTGAGGAGCAGGGGAACCAACATTTCAGGGATAAGCCCTTCCTGGGACTCATTCCTGATGAAGGGCTTATACCCGTTTCTCCTGCTCCTCGGATGCTGCCTGACCTGCTGTGCTTTTCCAGCGTCACACTCTCGACTCTGGTCTCCAGCATCTGCAGCCCTCACTTGCTCCCAATTCACCTGGCCTGTGGGAGGAAACCCACACAGACCCGGGGAGAATGTGCAAACTCCACACAGACAGTCGTCCAAGGGCTGGGTTCGAATCCGGGTCCCTGGCGCCGTGAG
>NC_083435.1:22944032-22946532 GCF_020745735.1 Hemiscyllium ocellatum | reverse complement strand
TCTCTACGAGTCTATGCCATCTTTGCATGGCCCAGGGTCAGACTTACTGTTAGAATGTCCACGTCAAACACCTTGGGATCTTTTGTTATAGAGTCATAGAGATGTACAGCACGGAAACAGACACTTCGGTCCAACCCGTCCATGCCGACCAGATATCCCAACCCAATCTAGTCCCATTTCCCAGCACGCGGCCCATATCCCCCCAAACCCTTCCTATTCATATACCCATCCAGATATCTTTTAAATGTTGCCATTATACCAGCCTCCACCACTTCCTCTGGCAGCTCATTCCACCACCCTCTCTGTGTGAAAATGTTGCCCCATAGGTCCCTTTTATATCTTCCTCCTCTCACCCTAAACCTATGCCCTCTAGTTCTGGACTCTCCCATCCCAGGGAAAAGATTTTGTCTATTTACCCTCTCCATGCCCCTCGTGATTTTATAAACCTCTATAAGGTCACCCCTCAGCCTCTGACGCTCCAGGGAAAACAGCCCCAGCCTGTCCAGCCTCTCCCTGTAGCTCAGATCCTCCAACCCCGGCAACATCCTTGTAAGTCTTTTCTGAACCCTTTCAAGTTTCTCAACAGCCTTCCTATAGGAGAGAGACTGGAAGTGCATGAAGTATTCCAAAAGTGGCCGAACCAGTGTCCTGTACAGCTGCAACATGACCTCCCAATTCCTGACCAAAACGTTAAAGATTAGATCTGAAATAGAGTCACTGGATTTGAAACCTCATTAACTCTGCTTTCTCTCCACAGATGCCGCCACACCTGCTGAGTTTCTCCAGCAATTCCTGTTTTTGTTGTTTGCGGACAATGGGGAGGTGGTGGTGAAGTGGTAATCTCACTGAGCTAGTAACCCTGACGTTCAGGCTAATGCTCTGGGGATTTAGGTTCAAACCCTAACTAGGTCACGTTTCAAATGACAATTTGGAAAGCTGACCTCAGCGAAGGGGACGCTGAAACTATTACCGGTTGTTGTAAAGCCCCACCTGCTTCACAGGGAATCTGCTGTCATTACCTGGTCTGGCCTAGCTGTGATTCCAGATCCACCTCCCGGTCGTCGTTTCCCTCCAGTCCAAGTCATCACTTACTTTCACTCCCTCCCACCTCTGTAACATGACAACACTCTGCTATGCGTTTGATAACATTTCTCACACAAGAGGGGGTGGGCAATAACTTTGCTGTCACACCACGCAAGTAACTGCATCCACATCAAAGAGAGCTAATGGCGTTCACATCAGAATGCCCCACTGAGCGCTGCAACATTTCATTATACCACGCGCCAAGCTATAAACTGCGCTCCCTAAGACAAAGAACAAAGAACATTTACAGCCCAGGAACAGGCCCTTCGGCCCTCCAAGCCTGAGCTGATCCAAACCCACTGTCTCAACCTAACGCCCAATTCCTGATCCTCTGTATCCCTCTGTTCCCCACCTCCATATGCATCTGTCCAGACTCACCGTAAATGAGTCTACTGTGCCTGCCTCTACCACCTCTGCTGGCAACGCGTTCCAAATGCCCACCACCCCCTGTGTGTGAAGTACTTGCCGCATATATCCCCCTTAAACTTTCCACCGCTCACCTCTGACCTCTCGTCATTGAATCCTTCACTCTGGGAAAAAGCTTGTCTCTATCCACCCTGCCTGTACCCTTCATGATTTTGTAAACCTCAATCAGGTCCCCCCCTCAATCTCCTTTATTCTAATGAAAACAAACCAAACCTACTCAACTCTCTTCATAGCCAGCACCTTCCAGAGAAGGCAACATCCTCATAAACCATCTCAGTGGACCCTCTCCAAAGGGTCCACATCCTTTTGGATACATTGACCATGAGCCCTCAAACCTCGGGTGTCCCAGTAGGTTAACTGGGTCGAACACTGACTGCAACCTTATCTCCCAGGGACACACACTTCACCTCTGGACCTATATTGAGAGCTGAAAATGTGTTGCTGGAAAAGCGCAGCAGGTCAGGCAGCATCCAAGGACCAGGAGATTCGACGTTTCGGGCACTAGTCCTTCATCAGCATCTGCAGACCTCACTATCTCCTCTGGACCTATATTGCCAATACATCATTGCCATGAGTTCCATTTCCCGCAACACCACTGACCCATCCCATCCCTTCCACCGAACACCGTGACAATGCCTCCAACACCATCACTGCCTCCCCAACGCCATTACTGCCTGCTACACCATCACCCCCCCTACACCATCACCCCCTCCTACACCATCGCCCCCTCCTACACCATCACCCCCCCTACACCATCGCCCCCTCCTACACCATCACCCCCTCCTACACCATCACCCCCCCCTACACCATCACCCCCTCCTACACCATCGCCCCCTCCTACACCATCACCCCCCCTACACCATCACCCCCCCTACACCATCACCCCCTCCTACACCATCACCCCCCCCCTACACCATCACCCCCCCCTACACCATCACCCCCCCTACACCATCACCCCCCCTACACCATCACCCCCCCTACACCATCACCC